>NC_073692.1:105079033-105146823 GCF_029784155.1 Uranotaenia lowii
TAAGACCGATATTTAATAAAATAATGACACACCTTGAGGGCAAAATAAGTCAATTTTGGCATAAATTTGGTTTTTGGGAATCTCTTGCGTTCCAAGAATTAAATCGTTTTCCTTCATGAAGTGCCGCGGCGAAGCATGATCGTCAGCGAGTCGAGTAGATGTCGAAGAATTCGACGCCGTCTACGCGCAATGTTTTCATTAGAAGCGAATGTTGATTGTTTGATGGTTACCGATAGTAACTCAGAAAATAACTGATTACTAAAAAGGGGAAGAAAAACAAACTAGGTTTGCGTCGTTCGATGCTGAAAAGTGTCGTTTCTAAAGAAAACAGACTTTCTATGTTGAGGAGTAAAATCGTTGGTGACTAGGATCGGGATGAAAAACCATTCTGAGCGAAGATCAGCAACCTTGTCCAGAAGCTAGAAGATACATTTTCGCTGGTATTGCACACATGGAATCAACTGACATACCAATTTGAAGCTCATTAGCATTACCTGATAGGATTTGGCCAGTGGCAACCCCAGTATTGCCAGATGTCAACGTGGAGCGCTCATCTTTCTAGGAAGATTCCCTACCTGCCGATTTCTATCTTTCTGTTGTTTAGATCCAAGTTACTTTTTGGGTGTTACCCGATATGTGCTATAACAAAATATGGGCGTTCCTGAAGACGAAAGTCAAAATTTTGGTATTGCCAGATGTAGGACTTTGCCTTAAATTAATGTTAAGTGCTGTTGTGGATGCTGATTTTTGAGTTGCGCGATGCATCTGTAGAACTTATGTTATTGTTTTAAGCAAATTCGTAAAACTAGATGACTCTTTCGATGACGATTCGATTTTCAAGTCCCAGAAAAAAACATAAAAAGCGATTTCTGTGGGTTTGTTTGTTTGTTTGTTCTCTATAAGAACAACTCGGCTTAAGAGCTAGAGAGCTGAAATTTGGCAAAGATCCTCATTAGGACCAGCAATGATGAAAAATATTGTCAGATTTTTGGATGATCCATTTTGAAGGGGTTCGTCCATACAAGACAAATATTGTTTAAGCGATAATGGCGTTATTATACATAGGATTGTAATGAAAATTTGCACATGAGTGTTTTGAGGGATGAGCAATAAATTCCAGGTATCGAATTCAAGACCAGAGGTCGAGGTATTAACTGTTCACTGTTTTTGCGATATTTACGTTATTATACATCAAGTTAAGATGAAAATTTGTAAAAGGGGTCGTCCATATTAATTGTTCACTGTTTCTGCTGTTTTGTCGTGATTACGCATAAGATTGAGATTAAATTTAGCACAGGTTAGATTTGAGAGACGGGCAATTGATTTCAGAAAAAGGGATTGTCCATATCATATTTTTTCTTCCATAATTCTGTTATTGGGATCGGGATCGGGGCGAAAATTCATACACGGAAGTTTCACAGCACAGATGATCTATTCGTGCTGTGATCAATTTCAAATATTGTATCGAAGGACAGAAAAAGTGGTCGTCCTGCTTAAAACTTTTGCAGTAATTTCTTTATTTAGCGTAGGATCGAGAAAAAAATCAATTCATGAGAGTTTTTCAGAACGGGCAATCGAATCCTGATTTCATATAAACTGTTTCAAGTTTTTGCAATAATTGCGTGATTATGCATCCGATCAAGATGCGAATTCAAACTCGGGTGTTTTTTTCGACGGTCAATATCAGTTTGATAGACAATAAAAAGGATCTTTCAAAAATACTGTTTCATATTTTATTCAATATTATCGTGAAAATGCATCCCCATTACATTTCACACACACGCTCATAACATATTAGAAGTTAAAAGCGATACGGAGTTCTTGCGAGATCACCTAATATAAAATAAAGTTTCATGAACCTCAGCCAAAGATGCCAGATAGAAATAAATTGTTAGTGTTGAATCAGGCTTTTAAATTAGTTTTTTTTATTCGTGGGTTTTCAGAATCGTTTCAATATCCGCGGACTACCAGAATATATTGTCAATGCAGTTGAAATCCGAAGTTTTCGCACTGGTGATTGGCAACCTTGCCAACCAGCGACGATGATAAATTCAGCAAATATCTCGGCAATTGGCAACTCTTTCTTTTTTTGGTTCCAACACTTAGAAGATGTTTGATAGATGACTAGTCAACATGAAATGTCGTCAGTGATGTCGTCGTCTCTGATGTTGACGAAAGTCTGGTTTGAGGATTCAGCGACAATACGTGCACAGTCAGATCGTGATAGCATCCCGGTGAATAGTATAAATACAAAAATCTATCTTGGCTAGGCCCACTGTGCAGTATAGGACGCAGAGACAACTAGAACCAGGAGAGGAAGAAACTTGGACAATCCAGAAAACATTTTTGTAGGTATATTTCGCAACAAAATTTTATATACGTTTCATCCACATTATAAAATCATCGCACCAAACTCGAAAAAACAGCATTTAACAAAGTAGAGATAATGTACATACATATTTTTAACTACTAGTTTAAGCGATAAAAATTATACAAATTGGACGATATTCAACACCTTATTCGTACATCCTGAAAGTATTTTTTCAACGTGTTTCGATCACCGTTTGATTATATTTTAGGATTTTTTTAACGATATTGTTCGGTGAAATTTCACCGAACAATATCATTCGGTGAAATTTCACCGAACAATATCAACAAAAAAAATCATAAAAAAAATCCTGGAAGTATGCGAGAGAGCGCAAGTTTTGCTCTCAATGTATGCAAACAGTTGCCGGCGACAGTATTTGGTGCTTTTCTCATTGGAAAATTTTCCAAATAAACCATCTGGCAATCTGGTGGCACTGTTTATCGCAGAGAAAACAACAAGGTTGTTTTCTCACTTGAATCCCGCGTTCGAGAACTAATTTGCAAACATGACGCAATGTTCCGAAACTCAATCTTTTTCTATCAGCCATGCTTTACTGCATTCAGAGCCAAAAAATCGAAGCAGTCAATTTTTCCTCTCCAACCAAATCATATAAACAATTATGCATGACATCGACGCTGCTGTATTTGATACATTCCCGCAAAACATGATGTGGTAAAGAAGGACGCAGACTATCAGCAACGAACGTCTCGATGGTGATTGCCTTCCTTGATGGTTTTCAACCTTCTAGGATCACAACTGATATGTATCAGTTCTGAGCGATGCGTATAGATTACAATATGATTTTTAGTTTTTCGCTTTGAGTAGAAGAACAAAATCATTACTAAATAACCGCAATGAACTGTCCAGCATGTGCTACGGCTTTTTTTTTTGAACATGTGGTCCTAGTATTTTTTTCAGATTTTTCCTTCTGAAACATTCATGATCGTCTCAATAACGAACATTATCAACAATGATGCGAGGGTAGACGTTCGGGAATGATTGAAGGAGCGACGTCCAAAATGTATCACCAAGTATGTCGATCACCGTCGATTAGCCAAGTGACGAATAGCAACGGTAGCCTCCGATGGGGCATGGTATATTTTCTTGTATCAAGTTAGTGTTGATATTCGACAAACATTCAACGGGTACTTTTACCACGTGCGTATCACAGCACTCGGAAATATCAGCATTCTAGCTAGAAACCAATCCTGATTGCTTTTCTTGAGCGATTTTCCGAACATTGACATGGCGGACTTTTTATCATATCCGATCTATACCGACTTTATGTAACGATTTTTACGATTCGCATTATAATTGAAAACAATTTGAGCTATCATTTCTAATGCGAGTTTAGGTTTGCTGTTGCGAGCAATTGTCTTCGTTTGAAATGAAACTGCATGAGGTTGTTTTTTTCCTTCGTTTCTACAGAAACGCCCCTTCCGAACTTGTGTTGACCATATACTTGAAATAGTGGTTTCAATTTCGAAAATTTGTTTTTGAAGATTATATTTTTTGACTCGATAATCCGTTTTACTCAAATATGTATTTATGCTTAAAAAATAGGACGAACTCATAATTGAAACCCTGTTACGTACAGTTCTATTCGAAGAAAGAGTATTATGCCATTCGGGTACTTTCGAGTCTCAATAATACATTTAAGTATATATAAACTTTAGTTACTAAGCTGTATTTGAAAATCAAAGGCGTTTCCTCATACAGAAGTCATCTCAATACACACTAATTGCTTGGTGTTACCCGATTTTATAGGCAACGCATAGAAAAGATAGAAAATAATCTCTTCATTAGCAGGAAACAAAAAGAAGTCAAACCAAAAGTCGCCTCAAGTCAACACTAGTATTGTCTGATGTAAAGCATTTAACCGGCAGCAATAAAACCAGGTTGCCTGGATCAAGTCTGAACTTCAGCTTCAGTATTACCATATGCACTAAACCGGTACATATTCTACCGGCCAAGTATTGCCCGATTGAGCACGCGCTCGGCAAAGAGTCCGCCAAATTAACTCCCGTCCGGGTAGCCGATAAATCTACCGGTGCGGTGCGGTTTGATTCACAGGCTCGCTCGCTCGGACAGGCACACCGATTGTGGGGAAACGAGGTGTCGAATTGGGGGCGTGCCCGCCTCCAGTTTCAGATGTTGTCGTTCGGAATGGCACATTTTATTGAATGTACTGCCGCACCGATCCAGGTAATGAACGGCTATTTGGTAAAACAAAAAACACAATTATCATCCAGTATCGTTTAATGAAAATGCGGGTATGCGGATTTAAGTTTTTTTGCCGGTTTCGACGCGTAGCGAAATTTTTCTAGAGGCGTTAACAGTTGTTATGAGCCTTAATTTTGTTGAATGCACACAAATATGCTGGACTAAAAGAGAGAGAAAAACGGAGTTCTTCGAAGAAAAATCAGTTCACAATTGCATATGTATTAGTGATAAGAAATTTTTAATACTATTCCAAAAAAATCAAGAATGCGGAACATCCTTTTACAGTTCTTAATGCAACGTGATATTTAACTTGATATATTTATCTCCTTAACTTAAATACCATATTTTATGTAAATAAATGATAGATATTTCAAACTAACTTATAAATGATTCAAAATTTGGATTCAAGATTCAAGATTCAAGATTCAAGATTCAAGATTCAAGATTCAAGATTCAAGATTCAAGATTCAAGATTCAAGATTCAAGATTCAAGATTCAAGATTCAAGATTCAAGATTCAAGATTCAAGATTCAAGATTCAAGATTCAAGATTCAAGATTCAAGATTCAAGATTCAAGATTCAAGATTCAAGATTCAAGATTCAAGATTCAAGATTCAAGATTCAAGATTCAAGATTCAAGATTCAAGATTCAAGATTCAAGATTCAAGATTCAAGATTCAAGATTCAAGATTCAAGATTCAAGATTCAAGATTCAAGATTCAAGATTCAAGATTCAAGATTCAAGATTCAAGATTCAAGATTCAAGATTCAAGATTCAAGATTCAAGATTCAAGATTCAAGATTCAAGATTCAAGATTCAAGATTTAAAATTCAAGATTTAAGTTATTGTTGGTCCTTCGAGCAGGATTGAATCAAGATTCAATCAAAGGCTCCGATTCAATATTCAGGTTCAAGATTCAGATTCGAATATCTTAATTATAGATTCAAATTTTAGGCTTAAGAGATTAGATTCAGATGTTATGTTCATATTCCTGACCCAAATTGAAGCGTTTAAAAACGAACTTCCTATCCAAATTGCCCCACTATCCCCTTCTAACGAAATCAAGCATAACTGTGTCTGTCACATCAACAAAAACAAATCAAGACTCTATTGTTTTTTGGAAATTTTTATTTCCTTCCCACAGGATCCGTTTTGAAAAAAAAAAGAAATGGAACCGAAATGTTCAGAAGAAAGAACAAATTCGCCAAGCCTCGCTTCGCTAAGAGTTCACGACTCCCTCGTGAAGACGTTTGGCGCAATCGTTCCGTTTTTTTTTTCAAAAACAATCCGAATGAATTGCTGTCAAAATAAAACGCGTCACTTGTTTGTTTCAGCACGCCATCCGGTTTTCCGGGGAATTGGGGAGGAAAAAAATTGCAGAACCTGAAATAACCATCAACTTTGAGCAGTTCGTCCTTGCGAAAATCCCCACTAAATAAACTGCAAGCAAAAAAATAAAAATAACCAAACTCTCATCACCAAAACAAATCGTTTATCATCATCATCATCTTCAGCAGCAGCAAATTGGGGCATTCTCAGTTTGGTTTCAGATTTGGCCAACCAAAAAGGGGAAAAGCCAACCGACTTTTCATGATTTTCCCACCGTTAGGGGAGGTTGTATGTAGAAGGATTTCCTCCTGCTTCAACGGAATACAGTGTGGAAAACCTTGGTTGGGGGAAAATGATGATCCGAGTCTCCCCCTAGTTCCAGCAAAAGTCGAGTGTCGAACATATTTCCGGTCGGATGCGCCAAAGTGGGAAGCGATGGAATTAATTTTCCGGAAAATGATTCTATTATGGCACCACACCACCACCATTTACGATCCGGTGAATCCTAACGATGGGACGGTTATCTGTTTTTGGGAGTTGGAGAAAATGTTTGCTGTAATGTTAGAGGGATTAACGGAATTTAATTTTTTGACGGCTCAGGTTCACCGTTTTAATAATAACATTTCTGAAGAATAACGATTGGACGATTTTAAGATGAAAGGCCATGAATCTTTTTGCCTTTCTTTCAGAAAGGTATAGTTATCGGTCGATTTGGGAGATCCTTAATTTTGGGTCTTAGATATACCTTTATAGGTACCTATCGAATCAGCTCGACGAGTTCAGACGATGTCAGTGTATTTGTGTGTGCTGGTGTGATTTTTTGTAAACATTGTCCACACGTTTTTGCGAAACTGGGAAGTTCAATAAAAATGATTTTCGTCTTAAAAAATTTGATTTTTTTCCCTCTTCAATGTATAAAAGAAAGAAAAAAAAACAAAATAGTTTGAAAAAAAAATTTTCATAGTAATTATCATCAAATCATCACTCCAAAAAACGTGTCAATTTGGCTTGCTAGCCACAACCAGCAATCACTAAAATGAAAATTATCGTGTATATGACGTCATATACACGATGGGCGCGTTCGCTACACGCTATTCGCTACACGATGGGCGCACTCCACTCCCACTCATAATGTCTTCATGACGACAAAACGAGCGATAGAAAAGGGAGTAAGAATTTTACTTTTTTACCAGCTCAGTGTTAACCGAACCGGTCTCAAAAATTTTGAAGCCGAAGCTTCAAAACCATATTGTGATAATATGGAGTTTCATAAAGGGGTTCAACCCCGAATTGCCATGTCAAACCGATGGGTGTAGGGTTCAACACCGCATTTTTCTGCAGCGATGGCTGGCTTCGATACGTCGAAGCAAGCGTGAATCTGTTAGATAATTTTGTAGTAAGTTTGAAAAAGGGCGAACGCACCAAATGTAAACAAACATAGCATAACATTTCATAAGGGCGAAACTATCAGTTAGCTCGAAAAAAAAAACGCTTTTGAAACTTCGGAACATCTAATCAAATCCTATTTCGAAAATCGACGCTATCTATTGGCCCTACCCGGATAAAAAAATCCTATTTTAAATAGGCGTAATTTCGCGTTCAAAAGAAAATGCATCAACAAAAAGTTTCACCCAATTTAATTTTATCAACTGTTTTAAAGTTTAAAGTGATTTTTTGTACAGACGTGTTAATTTCAAAATGTTGAATTCCCTGGACTTTAAAGTATTTCTGATTTTAAACTTAACTAAAAAAAAATCGGGTCCAATAGTGAGTTTCAGAATTCAGATTAAAATCCACAAATTCAGATGCAATCCAGCGCTAGACGATTTTCAAAACAAATTTACAAAACCGACATAATGGACAAAAATGTCAAAATAGTCAATTACTACAAAAATGACAATTGTTTAAATTTTCTTAAATTACAAAGTGTATCAAATTTACATAATTGATAAAATTGATAAAAATTACAAAATAGACAACATTCACAAACTTTAATCAAGTTTTAACAAGCCTGACATATTTCGCAAATATGGGAAAAATTGACCAAAATTGACCAATTTTGAATGGATTGACATAAATTATAACATTTACAAAATTGACAAAACTGGATAGATAAAATGAATATAAATCATAAAACTGAAAAAGTTTTCAAAATATGCAAAATTGACAGAATCAATATAGAAAAAAATTAAACAAATTTACCAAACTGACATAATTTACAAACATTTCAAAATAGTCTATAATTACAAAAATGACATGATTGTTAAAATCATCAAAAATTACAAATTGGACCAAACTTGCATAGTTGACAAAATTGAAAAAAAAAATGACAACATTCACAAACTTGATAACCTGACAAATTTTGCAAATATGGCAAAAAATGTGCCCTTTTCAAAAATCGACCTTACGTTGGGAATCATTCGTTGGCATACCCAGAATCCCATTATTTTCTTCCAATAAGATTCTATATTCCCTACCCAGAATGAGAGCAGCAGTGGTATAATTTTTTCAAAAGGGCGTGCGGCCAAATGTTAACAATCAAATTGTCAGCTGGGTGAAAAAGTACCGTTTGAAGACTTACATTTTAAACCTAATTACTTTCAACGCGATTTTCTCGAAACAGCTTTCGTCCTTTCCAAAAATGAATCAACATATAAATCAAAGTTTTTAGCATACCTATCAGGGGCATTCTTTCTTGTATACTAGTAAGAATGCCCCTGAAAGGTATGCTAAAATAATTTATACCACTGCTGCTCTCATGCTGGTTAGTGAAAATAGAATCTTGTTGGAAATAAAATAATGTGATACTAGGATCAACTGATCTAGCAGTAGCATGTATATTGACAAGTTAAAGTCAAAAATCAAAAATAAATATTTTAAATATTGTCGAGTATAAGTTTTTGCATCATTCAATTTCACTTGCCGTTCTAAATGTTCTAAATATTGACAAATCTACCCAAGTGGACAAAATTTACAAAATTTTCAAAATTTACAAAATTCACAAAATTTACAAAAGTTACTAAGTTTACAAAATTTACAAAATTAACAAAATTTACAAAATTTACAAATTTTACAAAATTTACAAAATTTACAAAATTTACAAAATTTACAAAATTTACAAAATTTATAAAATTGACAAAATTGACAAAACTAATAGAATTGACAAAATTGACAAAAATGATAAAATAGACATAATTGAAAATATTGACATTTCAAAGTTGTCAAAATGTTTAATATCTATTGTTAAATCGATAGATAATTGTAATCTACATTGAAGCATCGTATTTTAGTTTAGCAGTTGAAAATTTATTTAATTTTTTTTCCATTTATTCGCTTCCTTTTCTTGAGAGGTTGAATTATTTGAAACACATGGTTAGGAATCTTTTTTAAAAATTATACCCTTCATTTTTAGACCTCTTCTATTTTATAAATATAAGATCATAATGTCATAGAAACGGGATCATACAAGATATCCCAGAATTCAATCATTCAAAATTTTTCAATTAGTTTACAATTATGTTTTTTTTTTTTTTTTAATGTCTTTATTATAGAGATTTTCAGCTTTCAGCTGGTTCATCTCTTACAATTATGTTATTATTTATGTGAAAATTATAATTATTTCAAAATACCTTCATCCTTTAAAAAATTTAGAATCCTAATTTCTTAAATTCATTTAGGATTTACTACGTTCGAAATACTTTAATCATTACTCAGAATTTATAAATCGATCATTTTATTATTTTGTGTCATGTGTATCCAAATATAATTTTTAGACTGTAAGAAAGGCTACAATCCACTGTTAAGTGTATTAAATCGGGTTTTTTGAAATAAATTCATCATTCGGGAAACTGAAGTTGAAATAACATTTATTTTTGTAAAACCAAATTACAAAATTCCTATTTAACATTAGATACTCAATCAATTACACTCAATGCGTACGAGGAAGATTGGAGATTACATTTCGGTTTTCTGAACTTTTTAAACTTTTTATGTTTATATGAATAGATGTTGAGTTTCTTCCCAAATGCCCGTGTTGAAAATAAAAATGTCAAACAAGAATCTTCTGCATCTCTATCAGTATCTAGAAAATCTGTTAAGCTCCGTGGAGGTTCAATCCAGCCATTTAGAAGAAAAATACATCAAGCAATGTACTTGATTTCGAGACTTGAAAAGAATGAGAAAAAAGCAATTATCAGATGGGATGTTGAAAATAAGAAAGAATCATTATCTGCTGTTTGTAACGTTCTAAGAATTTTTTAAGGAGAACAGCCATGAAAAAAGTCTGAAATTTTGCTGAAATTTTATTTTTTGGCCATGTTTGAGATGGCTAAGCATCAAACTAGAATGTTTTTCTAAATTTCAGTTTCTTGGCAGCATTTGGTTTGATGATTATTATTTTGCTAACATCAATTATTGAAACTGATAATACTCTCTACATTCTATTTAATCTATGCATAGCTGAAGTCTACAAAAATTGTTTTACTTTAATTCCAAACACTGCAATTAAGATTTGGTACTAGGCTGTAAGAGAAAAAAAACTATTGCATATTTAGGCAGTATGAGATAACGAAAAAAAATTTCTACTAAAAAAACATGTTAAAGATCTTTTTCTTATCTAAAATAAAAGTTCTAAAACATGCTTTTACTAAAAAAATTGAGAGCTTATGGTGTCTAAATATGCAATTGTTTTCTCTCTAGAAGCCTAGTACAAAATCTTTTTTGGAGTGTTCGGAAGCTATTCGCTAATCCGCCAGATGCTGATAAGATTTCTAAATTTTTGCAATTCCGCTAACACGCATAAAAAAATATTTTCTATAAGACCTTTTCCTAGATCAATTTGGATTAAAAACATTTCTTTATTATGGTTTTTGATTGCTTCACATGTTTAGTTGATTCGTTTCTATATATTTTCAATTGTTTGTAGCAAGTACTACTTCTTGTGTTTTTTGGCGTTACTACAAGTTTTGCGCTACCCTTTAAATTTAAATTAACTTTAAAATAGTTATGCTAAAAGTTCAAATTTACTGTAAGAAAAATTGATTTGTTTATAGCCATAAAAGAAACTCTAGGTACACAGAAAAAAATTCATTTTCACAATTTAATGTTTCAATTAGGGGTTTGTTAGCAGTTTTTAATCTAAGTTCCTTTTCCACAGAAAACACATTAAATAATCAGTAACCATAACTATTTACAGTATTTTATGATGCATTTTTTAATTATTCTAAATTTATTCACTTCAAATAATCTTAACAGCTTTATACCATTTGCTTCCAATAAATCAGAAAATATTTACATATACGACTAAATATAAAATAATCATTCATCTGATTTTCGAGGCTCAGTGTACTTTTGCTAGCTAAAAATAGAGCTTTAAGGGACAAAAAAATTTAAAAAATTCATAGACTTTCCTACTAACAAAAGTAGTTGAATGGCTAATTTAATTTTATTTCGGTGTTCACATTTTTTTTGCTTTTAATATATTTTTTCACTATTCAAATTATTTTCAAAAACATCTTGTGCAGTTTTTATCTTTTTTTCGCAGAATTTTTTTTTTTTATTTCCATGCCCGGAGTAAGCCATGACCTTTGGAAGACGCACGCGTTTTTTGTTTTTGTTCAGAAAAAACTTTAATTAAATTTAAGTGAAATTAGAAATTTCAGAACTAAAAAGAGTAAAATGATTGAATAAGTGACTGGTGGAAGTTTCGGGAGTGGGTTGTGCTTTGTTTCATAATGCTGAAACCTGATTGGAGGAGTTTAGAAGGAATCTAAATGACAGTCGGTCTGGGCTAAAGAGGAAGAAGTTTCTAGTCGAAAACAACAAAGGTTTGTTTAGTGAGATCCTACCTTTATACATTTCAAAGTTTTTATTGAATAAAATTCTTGAAACACAATGAAATGAGATTAGTGTGGCAATTTTTAAACTATGTTGTAGGAACAGACGCTCGATTTTGAAAACAAGCCCGAATATTATGTTATTATCAAAATCAAATGTTGCCAAAATCGAAGTTTTTTTTAAACTTTTTATTCACTTTATAATACAAAAAACTATTGGTATTATAATTTACGTAGTTTTTAGTAAACTTTTAACCAATTTTAGTATTTTTTTTATTTTTTAAATAATGTTTTGTTGCATTTTGCACTTTTTTTGTTTTGTCTAGAATGTTTGCTTTTTTTTGTCATATTTACTATTTTTACTTCCATAATTTTTTATTAATTTTTTTCTATTTTTAGTTTTTTGAGTGTATTTGTTTTCAATCATATGTTATTTTCATATTTTTTACATTTTTGTGTACTTTATAATTTTTTTTGTTATATTTTATCAGATTTTAAGAACGTAGAATCGAATTGATGTTGTTTGTCTGAATTATATTGGTCCAGGTATGGCATAAACTACAAAGTAATTTCGTTGCACCAAAACTTTCGATTTTGGCACATGTGTCAAAATCGGATGTTGCCAAAATCGAATGTTGCCTAAATCGAACGGATTCTGTATGTTAGTAGTTTATATGAGGCGTTTGACAAGGAACTCCATGCTTTATTGTTTCAGAATCTTTTGCCAAATGGTTGGCTTGGCCCATGTTATCTCAGCAATATATGTTTTATGTAACAAAAAATACGTTTAAATGAAAAATAAAGGACGCAAGTCTTTACATTTTCCAAGATGCGTACATGGTTTGGCTTTTTCGGTAAAAGAAGAAGAAAGATATTTTTTTCAGAATCATATAGACCTTTTCTCATCTTTTGAGCAAAAGAGGTGTACAACGGAAAAAATGTTACTTTCAGTTTTGAATATCAGCAGAAATAAATAAGATTTTTCCTAGTGGTAATGATAGTCTAATACAATTGAACCTGACAACACTGTAGTACAAAAATATTACTTGATTTAAGAGGTAATGCATGTCTAGGGGAGGAAGACGGGAATTCGTTGGATAGTTTTTGTATCGTTTTTCTAATGTTTGGCAAAAGTCAGCAATTTTTGAAAAGGTTTAAACTTTCGATGATAAATTTCGTATAGCAAGTCATGCATCTCAGTTGTTTAATCGCTAAATTTATGTAAGTTTCATGAGTTTATTGCAACAGATTCAAAGTTAAACATCGAAATCATTAGCTAGATTATCGAATGTCAGTCTGCCAACTCTGTCGTAAACATAAATATTGAACTATATAAAAATATTCTTCTGTCCAAAAATCTAATTCTGTTATTTTGACTATTTTTAGAACAACCATTAATCTATTGTGAGAATTTGGGACCTGATTTCGTATCTGTTTTATCAAAATTGATTAATATGAAGTTTTATCAAGAAAATAATAGTTTTTTTTCTCCAAAATTAAGTGTTCGTAATAATTCTTGTTGTAGCTGTTTTCCAGCTCTAGCTTTCAAAGGTTCAACGATAAATCGTTTTTCATATTCTAAACAATAAACAATCGCCGCATTTGGAGAGGTTTTAAGAAAATCTGATAAAAGCGAAAATAGAAGTGACATTTACAAAATTCAAAAAACACTGTATTGTAAACAGAATAAGAATAAATGAATTACATTTATTTCGGATTTTGAATCATAAGTCTTATGAGATGAGCCAAATAGCTCATGAAGGGTTAAAAATCACTGAAAACAGACGGTAATTATGTGTAGATACCTAAAAAAAAATAAAACATGTAAAAAAATGGTTGAAAAAGAGTTTTTTTTCGTCAAAGTTTATTCTCAGATTATAATCTTATTTTAGGCTTTCAAAAAACCTTTCATGATTATTTTTTTGTAACTTGCTCAACAAATTTTGATTTTAATGCATAAATAAAAAAATACAGAACAGTTTGTTTTATTAGTTTGATATAATATTGAGAATAAGAATAAAACCAGGTGAAATCCGGGCTTTTCCAAAGAAATCCGGGCACCCGGGCCGGACCGGATTTTTTCTAAATTTTATATTAAATATCTGGGCAAACCCAGATTACTTTAAAATATTTTAATTTAATATAAAAAGATCCGCTTATTTAAAAATCAAATCGTAAGGAATGACATTTTTTGTAGTTTTATTGAATGGTTCCGCCCAATGAGTAAATAGCCTTTTAGAGAAACACTTTCTGAAGGCACCCGAAAATTTTGGACGATAGTTGCAGGAGTGAAGAAAAATAATCTCACAACCGATCATGCAGATTTAGAAGGGTGTTAAAAACGGAAAACCCAACAGTTCCTGACCAGATCGATAACATTTAAGCCAGTACTGATTATGTTATTAGATATTTTATGCAGTAAAATAAAACTACTGATCAGAAACAAAAAAAAAAATAAAACAGGCTCTAACAGAATTCCTTTTCTTAAGGTGAATTAATTATTTTGTTTTGCAAATCAACCTTTACTGCTTTAACCCTGAATGTCATTATGTCACTATTGCAAATTTGGCGGCTTGTAACTTAATTCGGGTGCATACAAATAATACAATTTGTTCGGGACCCTCAATAAATTCTTGAAATCTTCAATTTTGCATCATTTCTTTTTTTATATGGACGTACCCTGAAAGCCCAGCAAAAAACACCCTAATCAGACCTTGAGTGTCAATTTGACACTCCTCGCTTAAAACCGCTATATCTCTTTTGCTCTGTAATGTCGTAAGACGGAATACTGCGAAAAATAAAAGTAATCTCTCTTGCTTCTCAACCGATTTCTGCTTTAAATTTATATTCACCGAAAAGCCAATTTCATACCGATTCCAGTGGTGTAAATACATCAGCCCTGCGATACTTTCTAACTTTCTTGGACACTAAGTGCATTTTATAGCATTCCGTAGCTGATCTTCAGTCGTTTTTCCGAAGCATGTTTAATCAGATTTTTTTCTTGGACTTTGAATAACGGAAAACTGAAATATTGTAGCTGAGTAATGTCTGAGAAACATATTAGATTTACGTTACGAGGTTCCTATAAATTTTGTTAAAATCGGTTGAGAAACAAGAAAGATATATGGACAAATGGACACTCAAGGGACTGCATCGGGTGAAAATTTCTGGGACGCATGAGGGTTAAAAAAATTCACGAATTGAATGTTTTGGAAAATTATGCAAAATCATATTGACTTGTATTTATCATTTTACTCAAGGAATTGTACAGAAGTGTGAAGGAAAAACGTTAAGTTTTCATCACAAAAAGGTGTCTTTGAATTTGAAAATTATGATTTGTTGGTTTCAAAACCTAGATTATTCATCTTAAATCATTCAGAAAATACAATTTAAGTCACCGACCAAGTTTAAAAAAAAAATACTGGATTCGAATGTGAAAATTTTTTGTAGATAATAAACACGCTGTAAAAAAATAAACAACATCAAAGGAAGGCTTGGGAAATTTGATACATTTTAGTAGGAGGGATAAATAGCAGTTTTTTTTTAAGAAACGAGATTATAAGATTTTATTTTGAGTGTAGATCATCTTCACACTAGTTGATGCTCTATCATGATCAATATTATTATCTGGCCAGGGTTCAACCAGACTGAACTGAACGCTAAATTGATTAAAAATGATTTTTCTATGGCTGTGGATGCAAAACATGTTAAACTACCTACTCGATGAAAATCTTGACATTTTTACAATTTTTCTGAGTGTATTTCAAAGACTAAAATTAATTTTTATTTCTTACCATTGTTGAGAACACAACTGGTAAGTTTAAATCTAAAATATTTATCATTAAGAAAGTGGGAAATTTGTATGGCTCGGTTCACTCTGGCTCAACGAAAAATGCATTTGTTCGAGCATCAGTCAGACTCTTTGGGTGCTGCCTATAAAGCACCTTTTACTAGGCTCATAAGTTTAGAATAAATTGCCCAGTTAAAAGATATAGCACTTCAGATTTTTTAATAATTTGGTTCGACCAAAGGGAACTGAGTGCAAACATATCGTGATAAAAATCTAATTTGCTACTAAACTAGATATCATAAACCAACCAGCATAGTTTCAATGCTTTAAAAAGAGTCTAAATTTGTTGGTTAAATGAATAAATAAGATATCTTATAAATAAGATAATATTCAGAACCAACAAAGATGGGCGGAACTAATGACAAGAAATTTTCAAACTACACAAAACAGCTGAAAGAAAGTAAAAACGGGCAACATACAATTGAGCGAAAGATGAGTGTTCGGATTGCAATACTTCGTTCGAAAATAACAAGATAAAGGTTTTATGTTTTGAATTAATTTTGTTTTGTATTTTTTTGTGGTTTGATTTTTTGTTTTCTTTCGACAAAAAAATATAATTTATATAAAGTTTTCACTTACATGGCTAACGAGAAGGGAGGGAAATAAAAAATTGCTAATACTTTTCGGTCTACACAAAGGAATATACAATTGATTCTTTGATAACTTTGTTTTTTCGAATGTTTTTCGTTATTATACAATTTTCCTAAAGTGCATATTTACATAGGTTTCTGTTGGATTTTTTTCCTATCTTACACATTGCAACAAAGACCAGTTAACAGAGTAGCAAAAAACAATATCGATTTTTTTTCATAGAAAAAAAACTTTTGAATAAGACTCATAATATTAAGTCACTAGCTGATCACACGTTCCCGGCGGGAATTCTCCTGTTTTAAGCGTGAGGATTGGCCCAGCAATCGCTCTGATGCTTGGTTCCGGATGAATCGCCGGAAGCCACCTTAATTTATCACCTATAATCCATCGTCCACCGCTTTTTTCTTGTTTTGAGGAATATCACTGGTGTGGCGTTTGCCAATCTCTTTGATTTTTTCTGAGGCAGAACTCTTCTGAGGAATTGTTCTTCTATCATAACTACTATTTATGTAACATCGTTGGAATAAATAAGTATTTGCACTAGAAGGTTGGGCTTTGGGTGCCGCGATTGGGATTGGGTGATTGTCCTCAGCTGTGCCGGGAGACGACGATCGGTTTGAAGATGGGTCCCGTCGGGGATCCTTGCGGGGGCAGATGGCTGATGGGTGAGTGGCTGGGCAGGGTAGGTGAGTGCTGTTGGTGGTGGGATTCGGTGGGGCTGGCTTGCGACACTTGGAGCTGATGGTGGGCAGCTTGAGCCTGGGCTTGAGCTTGGGCCGCGTGGTGTTGCAGCAGCTGTTGGTATTGCAGTCTTTGGTAGAGTTCGGCTTGAGCTTGCTGGGGTGTTGGCATTGGGGGTTGGTGCTGTAGTTGAGGTGGAACGCCGGCGGCAAAGAGGCGATCCATGCCGAAAGGTGAGGCACCGACGGGCAGCTGAAGTGGCAGAGGGAGGGCAGGTTTCGGGGCCATGTTTGGTGCGTACGGCGAATACCGGGAGTACATCTGGGCTAGTAGGGCGGTTTGGGCATGGGCAGGTGATGGGTACATGAACTGGTTGAACTGCGGATATCCCAAGGTTGGGAACATGGGCCCGACGAGGGATCGCTTGAAGGCGGCCAATCGACTGCGGGATGCAGCTGTTGAACGGCGACGCAGCTTTCCAGTTGATCCTCCAATGAACACATCTTCGGCCGATGGGTCCAACATCCAGTAGTTACCTTTGCCGGGATCGTCGTAGTGGCGAGGCACTTTCACAAAGCACTTGTTGAGACTCAGGTTGTGGCGGATCGAGTTTTGCCAGCCCTGTTTGTTGTCCCGATAGTACGGGAAGTTGCGCATGATGTATTCGTAGATTCCGTTCAACGTCAGACGCTTTTCTGCACTTTGCCGGATGGCCATCATGATCAGGGCGTTGTAACTGTATGGCGGCTTCTCGTTACCCTTCTTCTCACCATCCTTCGGGCTGGAGGCTCCTTCCTCGGTATCATCCGATTTGTCCTTATTGCTACAATCCATTGGCGGTGGAGTTCCGGTCACATCCAAATCCGACTCGGTATCTGTCAGATCATGATCCTGTTCTTCCGATCCAATCGGAGAATGGCACGAATGTGGCGACGGAGACGGAGTCTCTGTCGGGGAACTCTGCATCACCGTTTCCGGCAGGATCGAGTTGATCGAAAAACTAGACTTTAGAGGCGCTCTGGCCACACTAAACACTGTTTGTCCATTCATGATTGTGGGATCAATGTTTACCATAGTTTCACTTCACTTGCAAATCGCTTCCACGATTAAATGTTTCTTGTCTCTCTGTTGTATCACTTGTTAAAATCACACATCGATATCGCTGATTTTTAATCCTCGGAGCTTTCACTTCAAACGAACCGCTCGAAACCGTGTCAATTAACTGTCTGAAACTGGTTTCCAACTCATTCAACGAACTAAATCCGAATCGCTTCTCTCTCCCGTTTCTCACAGAACACAAAAAATTGTTTAAATCGTTCCAAAATATTCAAAGCGATCTTTCTTCAATGGTATCAAGTTCGTGACTGGTTATGCATTTCCCCTCCCAGTCGCTTTTATACGGCGATCAACTCGAACTGAGCGAAAAGCCGACCCGAACCAACAAACTCAGTCCCTAAAGAAGCAGGAGCCGGAGGCAAGAAACCGGTGGAAACCCACAAAAAGCCAATCACCGCACAATGCAACCCCTGCAGGCACAGGTCCCCATAAACCAATCAGAATCGTTGCCTTTTGGTTTGGCTTTGCTTCGCACAACCTTCGCTGCGCAGGCCCACTCACACCAGCAAAGCCAAACGAGTTGAACGAAGCCGAAAAAAAAGAAAACAAACCCGTTTCTGTGGGCCGACCCAAAGGCAAGCCCCTGAAAATCCCTCGATTCACACTCACTCCACGCTACACTCTAGCAAAGCTATCCGTTTTCTCTCATTCTCATTCTCTCAACTTCAACAAAAACGCGCAGCGCTCTCCCTCTCTCATTGTTTTCATGAAAATGTTCCGAACTGAGATTTCGCGCAAAATCTCTCTTCGACCGTTGAATGTATTCGAGAATTGTTTAGTTGTTGGGAAATGGTGCAAATGCAATCGCGGAAAACCCGAAACCACGCCTACTTTCCTTTTCGAAAACGGGTTCGAAGCTTACTTTGCTTTACCTTGTGTTGGTAAGGAAAACTCAAACGAGCGATTGGAGTAAGTGAAAGAGCGAGGGTGCGCCTCATTCTCAACAACCCCGGTGTTGGCCAAATACCAGTCGCGTAGTTTGTAAACGTTTCGGGGGTTAAGATGTACAATTTGTTTACACGTTTTGATTCAAACAAGAAATTTTTAGCATAAATAAATGTACAGACTGTGTAGTGTAGATACATTTTTTTGGATTTTGGTTCTATTCGCCAACCCTCGCTTCGCTTCGATTGTGTTGGTGTGAGTTTTCCGTTTGGTGTGTACGCGAAAAATTCTGGTGGTGCAGTAAGAACCCGAATTGATGCGAGAGCGAATAATATTTTGTAAATAAATTTCGCTTTCGGATTACTGGCCGCAGCAAGCAGCAGTTAAATGGAGCAAAGTGGAAAAATATTATTCTGGACAAATCACGCCTCGATTAAATCACTTGGTTTTTTTTCGGTCGTTGGTACCAAAAAATTCTCAGCTATTAGATGAGGTGTGGCAATTTTCGGGTCCAAAAACACACGATTCTCTGCTGTTGTTATAATAAATATGGATGGATTTTCTTTTTTTCGGGTGACGGAGCAGCTGCAATCCCTACATCGGGAATTATGACTTCTTCTGGAGCGTTTTCCCCGGATGGTTTTTGTTGTATTATCCCCGGTGATTAATGGTGTTATAATAAATGGTTTTGAGGTTATGCTAAAATTGTGTGCACGAATTGTGATGTGCGTGATTTTGGCTGCGTTTTTCTCTTTCGACAACGTAAAGGACAGCGGTGAGGTGTTTCGGAAAGGAAAGCACAACATTCAGTGGACATTTGATTTTATTTCTCAATTCAAACGACCAATCCAAGTCGAGATACATTTGATTCCAAGTTTTTCGGTGTATGCAAACAATACGAAAAATTATTTTGAAACATTGAAATTTACAGCCAATGTTAAAAAGAAAAAAAAAACAATCGAAAATTTCATGAAATGTACAATTAAATTCTTTAATAATCGTCGGAATGGAATTGCTTTGAGCAAGTTCAATGTTAATAACAAAATAAATTGGATAGGATAGAAAATCTTTTGAATATATCGAGAGAAGGCTAACTAAAATTTGCAGGCTTTTAAGCAAACATTGAATATTATTATTTTACTTTCTTCGGCAGGTACCCTTTCAAAACTTTTACTTTAAAACCCTTACTTAGAAAATGGGGTAGCTTGCAACAAAATTTGTTTTCGTTGAAAAATCTAATGGAAGCGTTCGAAAAGTTATGGTTATTGATAAATTTGTGATTTCATAACACATAAACAGCAATAGCAGTAGTTTTTGGTTTTTTTTAATTAAATTTAATATTTTTTCTGTCAAAAATATTTTTTTAAGAAAAAGCAACTGATGCTGCATACATTTTGTGGGGGAAAATACTTCAAAAAATTCTACTTGCTGAAATCATAAAAAAATGTTTGGATGGATGATGCGAAACATTCATATTCCAGCATGCTGAGCATGCATTTACAACGTGTCAATTTGATTTGCATTGTCTAGCATCTTACTTCAGAAAGATTGAACATAAATGTCATCCCTAGTGTTCGAAGATATTGCGCAGAACCATTATAGAATTATTGCTTAAAATATAAAACTAAGCGTTAGTTGACTGCAGCTGTACAAACATAAAAAAAATTCTTGTTTTTTTTTTGTTGAAAGCACTTTATGTTTGGATTTTTGTTAATTTGAATTCACGTGCGAATGTATGTGTTCCAATTATATTTAAAAAAAAAATAATGAAAATAATCGTTGAAATTAGGTCAATGAATGAACTTTTCATTCAATTGTCAAAACACGCCGAAGATGTGGCTAAATTGCAAGTACCTAATCCAATTGGTATTTAAACCGTAGCTTTCGATTGATTCAGGTAACAATCCTACTGGAAAGTGGTTGAAATGAAATGTTTGAAACATGAATGAACCTTGTATAAAATATACCTGTAAAGTGCAATAATAGATCACAATATTTTGACACATTCAATATTTCTCGCGTGAGGTTCCATTACGTCGTATGAATCAAAAAGTAAAGAGACAGTTTCATTACAAAAAAAAAACAGAAAACTGATTTAACTAGTCTGTAGTCTGAAAAAAAATTAACAAATAAAAAAAATTTTAAAAATGTTTTGATGAGCAGCAGTTTTCTGTGAATTCTTAAGGTGTTTCATTCAACGTAATGAAAGTTCACGCGAAATTTCACGTTTTCTGTCTCATAACCTTAATCACTTATTTGATTTTTTGAAATTTGTCATCTCATCAAAATTCAGTAACAATAAAGTAGTTCGAAACTCGGAAATTGAAAAAAAACTAAAATTCATAACCATTCACACGCGATGAACTTAGTAGACACACGAGGGCAAAGTATTGAAAAATCTTAATAATAAAAAAATTCCTTAACCCTTCGTTTCATAAAGTAACAAATTCGCAATAATTAATGTATGTAAATTCGTAGAATTTTATTAACGTATCTATTCTTTTGCTCGAATTAAAAATATCTGAAATGTATCGAAGATATTTGATAAAAAAATTTAATTTCAAAATTTGAAGTACCTCTTCAAAAGTTATTTGATGAAATTCGGCAGAGATAATTGAAAGCTACTGCTATTTGGTTTTCGACTTTTTTCGACCTTGAGATTTTCAGTTGAAAATGGTCAAACTTAGGGAACATACTCATGTTGTTTTTTTTATATTCAGTTTCTTTACTTAGGATTCAGAAGTGAATAGTACGACACTTTTTTCATATCAGCTAAAATAAAATCATCGTCTTAATTGAGAGTTTTTTTTTGTTTTTATTATCAAAAATGCCATAGCTATTTTTGGTCTTGAATGATTTACAACTTATTCTAGGTAACTTGTATAGTTCTAATTTAACCTGTTTTACGAAACTTTTACTAAAAGTCAGGGTTGCAAAGAATCAAAACATTATTTAAATGCTCACAAATGAAAAATTAACTTTTTTCTGAAATTTTTTTTATGAACAAATTAATAACTTAATAATCAATTAAATACCCTTCAAGTTTGTAAACAACTTTGTAAGCAGAGTATTTGGACGACTTTCTGAATGAATTTTCAAAAAACTTTCTAATCACAGTTGTTTAAAGATTTTGACACACTTGCACACATTTGTTGTTTTTGTGTTTACTTTAATTCGACTTCAATTCTAAATTTACCCTGAATTTTTTTTCAACTTTCCAATCCTTCAAATTTATTTCAAATGCTATCATCCTCAACAGAAGTTAGCTTTGTTTATCATTCCGTTGAAAATGTTTCATTGCAGCACATTTGAACACAGAACTGCAAAAAAAAAACAACTGGCAACAAGAAAATAAAAAAAAATTCTTTATTGAACATTATACAGTGAGGCATCGGCTTGAAAACTAGCATTTGTTGAACATTTGGAATTTTAATTGTTATTTTTATTGTATCATATATTTTAACTTTAAAGAGTGCCATGTCATTCCTAATAAACTTTTCTCCAACAGTTTGGAGCAAGTTTTTTTTTAACAAAACGATCTAGGTACAGAAAAAGCAAATGATCGAGATTTTGAGACAGATTATTTAGAGGAGAGTGGAGAGAGTTGATCACATTTTGATGTTTCCCTTTTTTGTGTAAAAAATACGGAATTTAGTTTCAAATTTCATGAAAAAAATGAGACGAAATTGATCTCGTAGATGAATTAAAATATCGTGGAGCGAAATAAATACTGTTTTTTAAGAAGTTGAAAAGGACAAGTTCCTTCATTCAGGGGACCTTAACCTATGTGAGAAAAAAAACAAACATACAAATATGTAGATAGATAAACGATTTATTAATTATACGCAGTTTCTCTCAGTTAGGCCTTCGAAGAAAAGGATTCAATACCTATATTATATACCTATAATCCTATAGTCTTTTTCCTATATGGTCCAGCTATAACTTCAAAATTTAACCTCGACTCAAATAACTTAAAATCGAACAAAATTCTTATATTTTTGCAAGCATTGGTTACTGGTAGATATCATAAGCAGCAAGCCTAATTTTGGATGATTTAAAATCACGATTTATGTGACAATTTTTTGGTCGGATTGTATTTCGACATATGGTAGCAAAATGATTCATGCAGAATTTCGCAATCCGATCATATATATTTTCTAGATTGGCTCAAAAACCTGACTTGTTTTCGTTTTTTTACGCTCAAAAATTACCAAAGGGGATCGGAAAACTCGTTATTTTAATTTTGATCCCAAATTATTTAGAAATGCACGAAACCCTCTGAAAACGAACGAAAGAGCCGTCTATGAAAATCCATTGTTGACCCATTTTTTTCGAGATAACACCAGCTGCATTTCTTAGTTTTTTAACACCAGCTGCATTTCTTAGTTCTGATTTTTCGCTTTCTTCGTGCTGATTTTTAAGGGTAAAAAACTAAAACTTGGAGCGCTTTTAGGCACCGGATTTTCTTTGGCCCCCCTTACGTGATTTTTGAAATTCTAAAGTCGATTTTTTCGGGATACCACCAGATTATTTGGGACATTAATCTTCTTCCATTGGAGAGATAGGAAGGAAGGAGAGACGATCCTATACATTTTTTTTAGTTTCGATTATGTATAGTCGTTTTAACATCTTTATGTCATTCGCGACTCAATCAACGATGCAGTTAGCGGACAGTCATTGAAAGACTTTTCCGGTACAACTGTGATCGATGTTTACTCTTAGGCTCGAACTCGCGGACATCGGCTCAGGAAACAACTGACTTGCCAACTGTGCTATATCACAAGCCCTTGCATTCCTAGGAACCATTCGAGCAAATAGAACCAAATTTGGCACGGGAAGCTATTTGTGAACAAAAAGGGTTTCTATCGTTATTTGGTACCACTTCCTCCTTCCAGTGGAGAAATAAGAAATGGGAAGAAGCCCCTTTCTTTACATTTTTTTTGCATCACTTGAAAACTTTTCAGGCAAATGGAACCTAATTTGGCATGGGGTGGTATTTGGGTACAAGATATGTTTTGATATACAAACCCTTTCGCCTTGCGGGTGGAGAGGGGATGCAAAAAGGGTGTTCCACCTAATTTTGGTGTATCGCTCAAGAACTTATCGACCAAATTTGATATGGCATAACTTGAAAATCTATCAAATAAATGGAGCTATGTGACGTTATTTAGATACTAACAATGTTTTATGAATGTTCGTGAGCTCTCCCCACTTTGGAAGAGAAAGAGGGTGGAGAATCCTTAACAACATAACATAAATTTTGCCATAATTAACAAACCCATGAAACCTTTAAAAAACAGCAAAAATTTAAGGTCTTGGAAAACAAATTTAGTGATCAAATTTTACAAAATATGAAGACGAAATCATCTTTGTATTGCAAACTCCAGCTGCAATTCTCATTTTTAAATGGTTATTTCTAGTTTACGCTGAAATGAATTTAAAAATAACAAAATAAATTTGAATCAGTTTAACAAATTTCTTATTTTAGATGGTATAACGAACCGGGTCAACTTGTTATAAATGAAAACTGGAAATCAATCATTTGGAAGAACTTTCGCTATAATTCCGAGCTCTTGAGTTCACTCATTCAGTTTTGTACATACGTTAGGCTTTTCAATGCAAAAAAATGAGAAATAAAAATTTAGTAAAAATGATAGGTTTTCTTTTAATTATTTCATGTCACCTTTAATTGGGAATTGTATTTCTTATAAAAATGTGATTTTCATCAAATAAGAAAAAAGTCTTTAAAGTAGCAAATTTATTTTTTCCAATCTGGATAAAAACTTTATGCATATTGTCAAATTCATTGTTTTCTACGCCCTCTCTAGGGTTATCCAAATTTCCGGCTTTTTTTACTCAAACAGCGTATGATAATGGGGCAATTTACAAAAGGTGTACGGTCGGTTTTGAAAATTTGATCATGAAAGTTTTATTATGATTTTGTTATGACATTTGAATTTTACTCAATGGGCCTTATTCTGCAACTAGCCTCGAAATTTTCGTTCGGATCTTCAGAGCTCATCGATACACAAATTTCTTTCCAAGAGCATTTTCTGAATTCAGGACGAATAAGTGAAATTTCGTGAGTCACGTCACTCGTTTCGCACAATAAGCCCCAATTATTTGTTTTCAAGTAGTTCTGAAAACGCTAATAAAACTTTCAATAAATGTACTGTTCAAGTTGTTTGGAAAGAGTTTGTTTGAAACTGTTTTCATGTTTTATAAAGGCATACTGATTTTAAAACCGTAATAAAATTAGGTGTCAGTTCACGATCAAGATGTCAAAACAGGATACTTTCAGGTTAGATTGCAGATATTTGAATTTTTATCAAAGCTTCCGCTTCCGCTTTTCTTTCTATACTGTAAATGACTGTAATTTTCATGAATCATTCACAATATGGGTATTAGTGGAAAGAGCCAAACGAGTAGAAGTCGAATTTCGCTATCCGATGCCATCTTGAAATCCAATACCCAGTAAACATTTTGGTCTGTATATTTCAGTTGTTTCTGAGATATACACACTTATGTACAATCTGAAAAAGTTGTATAGAATATTCTATATGAGCCAGGACGTACCAAAGTGGAGGCAATATACGGACCAAATTTTGCTCATCTTGAAAATATAAAACTTTGTATTGCGTTTTCAACAATTCGATAGCAACTTCGCTTAACACAAAATCTTAGGATTGTACAACTTACCACTTTCTATAGCCTGTCTTACAATTTGATTACAATTTCCTTTTACAAGTAGCTTGAGGTTTGTACAACTTTCTTCACCATTTAATACAATTTATTGTTACTTTATCCCAAAGCAAATATATTTTTCCCTTATTACAATTTTACTGTGAATCGCCGTGAACATTTATACAATAGAATTGAATTGAACCATATATAACTTTATGTGTCTCTTTTCTTTCAGTCTCGAAGTCACAACGTTCCGATCTCTGTCCTTCGATGCTTCCTCGGCGCCATTTCATGTTGATACAAACAAGCAATTTTTTTCATGTACAGTTAAGAGTTCCGTTTAAAAATCAGTTGATCGTATAAAATACCACTGACTGCATCATTTCGGACTCCAAACCTATTTATAGATGCCGATTTTTTATGTACAACTTTAACCTATCTTATAGACGATTGTAATACAATCAATTATAGTATTCAGCGCTGTGCGATCGTAGCTAGCTATTTACTGTACTGTTAAACGATTCGACAATCTGCAATACATAGATGCCATGGGACACTTTGTGGGACAACGGTGAATCTTTTTCTGTCGGAGATGTCTTAGAAGCAGCATCTGATTTTAAGGAATCGTTTATCACAGAACCGGATTTTTTGAAGCATCGCCTTATTATTTTTTTCTTAATTAAAACTGCCTTCATTTTCGCAACAAAATTCGTCAAGGATTTCCAATTTTTACAATTGTTGACTTAGCATAGGAATTGCATTATTAACAATTATTTACCGATTAAGTTTTTCTCAATAAGCGACTTTGAATAACAAGTACGAATAGATTGCTTAAATTCCATTATACGATGTTCTCACAATTACTGTACGACCTTTCATGGAAATAATTTGTCATCATAGATGGCAAGCATGAAAGATTGCTAAGTTGTACTGTGGGATTAAATATTGAGCATAACACAACGCGACTGCGATTCAAAACAACTTTATTGATCTTTACGATTTACAAAATGTTATCGTATATAATGAACTATACAAACCATAAACGATAAAATATAACTTGGTTTAGCTACAACATGATGTTTATACAATTCCAATCTTAACTGGATGCTTATACAATCTACATTGAACACTACTTTACGATTTCTGGTTATCTGGGTATGGTTTAATGCGCTCAACTTGAAAATGCTGTAAAGGCTGAAAATCGCATGAAACCTCCATAATATGGCTATAAGGGTATATTCGGACGATGGTATTGATGGCTAGTTGGCCTCGGCCATAACCTCGAAACTTGAGTTGGATTTGGCCTTATCAGAGTTGCCAGTTGAAGTCACTACTGAACATGTATACATTTTACGTTAAATTTATTGCTTGAACTGAGATATGAAGAGGACTTTTCAAAACATTGTTGAATATGCTTTAACTTATGATTTTCATAATGATTATCAGATGAGATTTAAAAAAAATCGGTGCGAATATTAAAAAATTATTTGACCTGGCTCCTCTGGATAGCATTCAAAATCAATTCATTGAAAACTCAGCCTGTTTCTCTAAGGGGCGAAACGGCAATTTTTTCTCAGGAAAATCGCGTTTTGCGATCGTCCTTTTGACAAAATTAAACATTTCAAACTTGTTTAGAGGTTATGGGAAGGAACTTTCAAAATATACTAATTGGGTGAAATGGCTAAACAAGAAGGGGTCGAACTGGCGGCTTCCGCTTAAATTTAAAATGCTGTAAATCACCAAAAATAGCATGAAAGCCCCACAATATGGGTATTCGGTGAAAAGACTATAAACACAAGAAGAAGTCAAATTTTGTGTTCTGACGCTTTCTTGAAATCCAAGATGGCGACTTGAGCTTATCTTTACAAACCTATCTATACATAACTGATAATCGCTTGAAACCTCCATAGCATGAGAATGAGTTGAAAAGGCTTAACTAGAATAAGACGAACTTCACTATCTGATGCCATTATTTGGAATCTTGAAATCCAATATGGTGGCTTCCTATAAACAGCGTTTGAACTTAAGCGGAAACCGTCATCTTGGATTTCAAAATAGCGTCAGATAGCAAAATTCCCCTTTTAGCCCTTTCACCCACTGCCAATATAGCAAAGATTTTCATGTGGTTTTCAGTTCTTTAGATCATTCTTAAGTTAAGCGGAAGCCACCATCTTGGACGTCAAGATGTCATCAGACAACGGAATTTATCTTCAACTCGTATCATTCCACCGGACATTCATAACCAACCCCTTATTTATTTCATTTTAAAAGTCTATCCTCATTTACTGTACTAATGATTAACATTTCAGAAATGAGAAACTCATTCTACGTGAGAGAAACTTTAGCAGTTTATATGGCTCTTATAAAAACGTTATAAAACTAATTAGTCACATGTCAGGCCATAATAAATCTATTGAGCATTGAATTGACTAACGCTATGTTTGTTGCAAAATCGAAGGTCGCCAAATGACACCATTTAGATGGATTCGCAATGTCAACTATTTGAAAATAATTTTTCAGGCCTTTTTTCAATCAATATCATTAGTTATGTTTGTGATGTTATAATGTCATGCTTTACAATTATGTTTATTGTTTTTCGTGAAATATTTTTTTGATTTTATTTTCCTCACTAAAAAAATCATTGAAATTGAGTTAATCTAAAGATTTGACGAGGCACATTTATTTTAAGATACTGTTCCATACATATTTAAACCTAAATATCGATTGTTAGGAGGAAAGATGCTCAGAATTGTAGTGACTTTCCTTTCACTACGCACTTCATTTCTAAATTCCATTACTTCTAAATATACTAATTTCAGACGATTTAAAAACTATCAAACGCGTATCGTTCAGAAATTCAAATCCAGAATGATCCAAAACAGTCTATTTGTGCATCTCTTTCATCCACGGATCTCACCAATTCACCCTCCGTTCACTCATTCTCTAGCCTGTAACTCAAAATACACATTCCCATCGCGTGTCCAAATATGTTTTACTTTTAAATCATTTTCCACTGTATTTTATCAATTAACTTAATCAGATACATTTTGATAACACTTTCAAGTAAGAAGAATATATCAAATCAAGACTACTTACTGAGATAAATATAATTTAAAGTAGAGATGTACGCCGAATACCGCCAAAAAACCGTTAAGCCGAATATTCGGCTCACCGAATAGTTGAGCTAAGTATTCGACCGAATAGGCCGAATATTTATTTTTTCAAATTTATGCATTAACAGCATTTTCAAAATTTTTCAACTGATGTTGGATAAATTATAAAATATGCAAAAGTAATGTTGAAAAAGCTCTAAACTCATCAACAACTTATGATTTCAGTAAATCATCTTAGATATAAGTATTCGTGTTTTTTTCACTGTAGATAGCTTTATATCTTGAATAGCGTTATTCGAAATTTCTAGATGCATCCAGGTTTGCCCATTAATCCATTGAAGAATTCGAGAAAAGTCAAATCAGACCTTGATAGCCAAATTTTTCAAAAACTTTCTGGATTTGACAAGGGTTTATTCAAATTATTTGCTGAATCAAATGAAAAACTCAAATTTCTTTTTGAAAATTTTTAGATTTTGCGTTACAAAATGATTTTTTTAATAAATTTTAAAATGAACATCAATTTTTGATCAATTTTTAGATACGATTTAAACACTGCTGCTGTGTTCAACGAAAAGTTTAAATTTCAAATAATTTCCAAATTAAAAAAAAAAACGTACAGACCCGGCAGTTTAGATCCCTGTGGTTGAAAGTATAGTATGCTTAAGGTTAGTTTACCGTTCTTTTAGGGAACTATTTTGGGAGACATCTGATAAAACTCGACATACATCTAATTCGATTTCTAATAAGCTGTTTCGAAAAGCTTGGCACCTGTTTTGACATGTTTTGTCCCAGATTTTACAGGAACCCAATCTCTTTGGTGATAAACGTTCTAGAAGCGACTAATAATTTGATGTCCTTTCAGCATATGGAAACATTTTGAAAATCAAAGCGATCTTTATTAAAGAAGATCTGATGCTTAATAATGTATCTGATTGAAAATAATCGACTTTAAAACATGAGGAACATTAAGATCCCATCTACAGGACGATGTCCGACTGGACTGGACATCGTCCTGTAGATGGGCAACATCGAGCCCGAAACCGGTCGACAAAAAAGGTAAATTTAATTCCTTTTTCCGTTAGTAAAAACGTTAAGTGTCGTGTCCTGTAATACGTCGTGTGTTATTTGTGTAGCATAAGTTTTTACGTTTAGCACAACCATTAAAATGAGTAAAGTTTTGCTGATCATAATAAAGCTAAAATTGTTACTTAGGTAGTGTTCCAAACAGCTTTCAACGCATATCAAAGTGTGGTGCTCGGATTTTGACTTTTTTTTTATGGCACCGTAACTAAATCACGCATTGACAAGTTGAAAGAACAAAACGGCAAGCCAACGGAGACAAATTTGCAGTTAAATTCAGTGTAACTAGAGTAGGAATACCATGTGTACTCTTTTTTGAGTATTAGCACTATTTTTCGTGAGCAAAACCGAAGCTGTTAGACAAAAAATGTCTAAATACCAATGTATTTTGCTGAGTAATAAACGGGTTTGAATACCTACAGATTTTATATTATTTAAATCTGACGCACTCATTTCAGAAATGATGTAAATGTACTCAGAAACAATCAATCGAAAAATAGAACATAAATCGGCAACGGCAAACGGTACTGACTTCTAATTCGTTTCTTCTGTGGTGTGACTCCAAGTGATTATTGACTTTCGGTCGAAGCACTGTAAAGGTTTTTTGGGCAGAAGATTCGGCCCGGAACAATACAGAATCATTAGAGCGCAAAAACACAGAGGCAGATGATACCGCCCCAGGTTTTGCTCGGTTTCTTTGAGCTTTCGGTGAAGAAACGGGGCAGAAATTAGGTTTGGAATTGACTCGAAGCCTCTCTCATTTGCCTGCTATTTAGCTGATTGTGGTGTTTTTGTTTGAAAATTGAAAATTAAGTATATTTTCTCAAATGGGGTGTATATATTGTTGATTTTGGTGTTATAGATTTGAGTCTACAAAGGGAAACAATGATTCGAAATTAGTGCTGAATTATTATCAAGCAATCCTCGTTTTTGGGAAGATGCTGGGATCTTTCAGATTTATTTTATTTCAAAAGGAACAATCAGAGTTTGTATGTAAGTTAACCATCATTGATGGAACATACCTGGTCATAAAAATCTTGCGATGATAGCTTGGAAAACGTTTAATTAACTTCTGTGTTTTTCAAAGTGTAAGATTCTACTTTAAAGTTTTTGCAAAACTTCAACTGTTAAATCCATCTTACCTCTGATTTCAAATCACCTGGCTTTTGCGTTCTTCCTTCTCCGATTTTTTTTTCTAACTTCGAAATGTGGGCGATGATTTGTAAGTTTCCATTATTTATTGTTGTTTATTCCAAGGTTGCCCATTGAAGTTCCGGCAGATCTACCGAATTTGTTAGGTTGTTGTACACATTCAAAATCTTCCCTCGGCAGCAACGTCGTTTTGGAATAGAGCCATCGTTTCTCAATTTCTCGATGCCGCAACCAATGTGTAAGGATAATGGAGAGAAATGGAAATACATCATCACCGTTGGCCACAACAATGTCCTTTCATCGGATCGGATCGAACAGAATATTCCTTTCGGCAGAGTTTCACCTTTCCAGATGAATTGTGCGTTGGGACTCGAAGAAAATGTTGGACCCACAGGCAGCCTTACACGTGTTGGCCCTAGTCATCGTTTTGTAATTAATCACGTGGATAAAAATATGTTTCGACAGTTTGCAGCCGTTTTTTTTTCTTCCTTTTTTTCGGGTGGAGCCGGTTGATCCTTGGAATCTGTTTTCCAAGGATGACTGAAGGTTTTCCTACCTTACGAGCAAATTAATTAATTAGGCTACGCTTGTTTTTTACCCTAAAACAAACATCGGTGATGTGTGTTTTTATTGATTCTCAAGGGGGTGCGCAAGCAGCTGAAATTTTGTTCTTATGATTAATATCTTTATTAAGCTGTTCAATTTATTGTAAAATCATCCAAGGATATTATTAAGGAGTGGTTCGTTTCGAGCGCCCACTGATATCCGAAAGTTTGGAAGAGGATTTGGCTACCCAAGCAGCCAATTTTTCTTCCACCTCCAACCGAGAACTTGACCATCGAGAGCAGCATTGTCACTTTTTAGAAGCAAACAGCCAAGGATTCACCTTTCGTTCCACCCAGCCAGAGGTCCTGTTGCAAATATCGTAGAGAACCGTACACATTTCTCAACCAAGAAAATTGGTCCCAGAGCCCGGTTTCTTCAACAAAAAAAACCTTAGAAACTGCATCATTATTGAGACGATTACTACCCAAGAAGGAAACCCATCATCACCACCGATCGAGCAGCTTTTCCCGCTCCTTACGGTCACAAATTGATTTGTTCGCAACCAAGACGGTAGAAGGCCCAAGAAAGAAAAAAAACAGCTATGCTATGCGTGTTTGACTTCGCCTCAAAGAAAAGTCACAAAAAGTCGACTTCTTTTGACTTCTATTGACAACTGCATTCGATAAGTTCTTCTGCCGGGCTTCATGTCACCGTGTTTTTTTTCTGAACACGTTTGTGTGATAATATTGTCATAAAAACTAATTAGATACGGTGCCTTTTTGGGTGCCCGGGATCTTTTCTGCTGGTGGCAGCCATTCTCTTCGGTGGCCTTTTGTGTTTTTCGGTGTGAGGGTGGCATTTCAGAAGAAGGGAGCCGAGATTTAAGCTGAGAAATCAATTAAGTCATCGATAGGATCGGAAAATGGCTGATAATGTGCATGATTTTGGTTAGTTTTGTTATACCCATCCAAAATGTGCGAACAGTCTGAAAATATGCAATTAGGTTTATGCAATGCGCTAAATGTTCTGTACGGGTATTTTTCACCTCACATGGCGACCGTCAAAAGTTGGATTGGATAGTTTGTGTCTCGTTTCAACATCGATCTCGAACATGACCTCTAGGGATAATTATCACGTAGAAGAAAGTGCTTAAAATTAATACAAACATTTTTTATCAGTCAGCACAAAGATTTAAGATAAATCAGTAAAAAATATTATTTGACATGGTAAAATTCTTCTGTTGATTTTTTTTTAAATATGTCTTTATTTGTACCAATTCATCATTACATGTATATTACATTGATACATTGAATTAGGTGAATAATGAATAATGAACCGCCCAGAGCCCTATAGTTTACTGGATAATAAAAATTATTTATAAGACTTAAATTCGGTGAGCGCTATCAAGTATTTAATGTAGGAGAACATCCTGTAATGGCAAAAATATTTTAAACTTAAAACTAAATACTATCCGAAAATTAAACTAATTTTAAAGAGAACGAATCTCTGCGATGGAAGACTGCATCGATTCGCCTCTGAATTTGGAGATGATTTTGTTGGCCATCTCTTCGATAGATTCAATGCCCGCAATCCGATGAAGATCTTCGGTGCTGTGCCAAGGTGGAAGCCGCAAAATCATTTTCAGAACCTTGTGTTGGATGGCTTTTTTCCTCGTCGCGCAGCAGCTAGACCAAATCGGAACTGCATACATTATCGTTGGTTGGAACACCTGTTTGTATATCAGCATCTTATTTCGCAGACACAACTTCGATTTCCTGTTAATGAGAGAATAAAGAGATTTAGTGTTTTTATTACATTTAGATTGAATATCTTCAATGTGATTTTTAAAAGTGAGATTCCAATCAAGTGTGAGTTTCAAGTACTTCACGTGATCAGACCATTCTAATGAAGCCCCATTAAAAGTTATAAAAAAAATGATTTTCATTGGGTTTTAGAAATTGAGCTCTTGGCTTATGGGGAAATAAAATAAGTTGAGTTTTGGAAACGTTAGGAGAAATTTTCCACATTTTCTAGTTATTCAAAAGTTAATTTAAATTTTGTTGCAATCTACTGCGTACCGCCCATAAATTTCGACCCTTAGCTTAGTATCATCAGCCATCAGTAAATGATCTTCTACCTTTTCCTTCTGGTACATCAGGAAGATCAGAAGTAAAAATATTGTATAAAATTGGCCCAAGTATACTGCCCTGAGGGACACCGGCTCACATGGGTATCCTTTCAGAGCATGAATTTTGATAGCTTACTTGTAAAGTTCGGCTAGTCAAGCAATTTTGAATAATTTTGGTGAAATATACAGGAAAATCAAATCGAGCTAATTTAGCTTCTAAACCTTCTAAACACTGTCAAATGCTTTTTCAATATCTAGAAGAGATGTTGAATAACCTTCAGATTAGCTAGCGTTAATCATATTAGTTACACTCAAAAGTTGATGTGTAGGAGAATGTCCATGACGAAAACCAAATTGTTCATCCGGGAAAATAGAATTCTGATTAATGTGAATCATCATTCTGTTCAAAATAACTCTCTCAAATAGTTTACTCAAAGAAGGAAGCAAACTAATTGGTCGATAACTTGAAGGCTCTGAAGCACTTTTTCCAGGTTTCACAATTGGAGTTACTTTGGTATTTTTTCCATTTATTGGGAAAATAAGCCAAGTGAAAACATTTATTGAAGATTTTTACTAAAAAATTTAAAATGCTTTCAGGCAACTTTGTAATAGGAATATAGAAAATCTCATCTTCCCCCGGAGCTTTCATGTTTTTAAATTTTTTGAAAATCAATTTAATTTAATCAATATTTGTTTCACAAGAACTTTCAAATACATTTTATTTAGAAAAAATATCATCAAATTCTATGGTAATTTTAGCATCAATTGGACATACAACTTTCAAATTAATATCATGAGCAGACTCAAACTGTTGGGCTAATTTTTTAACTTTTTTCTGCGTTAGTTAAAAGAAGTTTATCTTCATCTTTCAAAGTAGGAATTGGCTTCTGGGGATTTTTTCATAATTTTAGTTAATTCCCAAAATGGCTTAGAGTAGGGTTTCTTGTCCTCTACTGCTTTTGCAAAACTTTCATTACGAATAAAATTTAAACGACGTTTGATCTCTTCTTGGAGGTCGCAATAAGTAAATTTCAAATAAGGATCCCTAGTTCGTTGATAGTGGCATCGACGAATGTTTTTATTCGTATCAAAAACTGAAGATCGTCATCGATCAAAGGTTGATTAAATTTATGTTCAACTTTAGGTATTGAAGCGGTTTTCCATTAAATTCCTACATCGCTCCCAGTCAGCTTTTTGGAAGTTAAAAGTTGATTTTAATGAGTTTTCAATGGGACTTTGGGATAAGCCCAGAGTCAATTGATAACTACAATGATTTGCTTCTAATTTGGTTTTATTATTGTACAACCAAAACTTTTTTTTTGTTTTTCATGAAAAAAAAACAAAAAAAAATTTCTTCGAAAAACCTGTTTCCTTTAGGAGTGATCAATTTGCGATGTTCAAAAGAGTTTAAAATCACATTATTCCCCACCACAAAAAAATGTCATCGAATTTTGAGATGGCCATTTTATTTTTTAATCCACTTTAAGGTTTTAGTTTGCATTTTTTCCATTGTAGGATGTCCACCTACTTTTACCATAAACTATTGCAATCAAAGTTTTAATTTTTTTGAAATCAGAATGATCAATTCAACGAAGCAGTTTTTTATTTAAGGTTGGAAATTTACACTGATAAAATAAATTAAATGATTAAAAATCATCAAAAAGTTTTTCTCTTAAACATGCCCAATTGGCAATGTATGGAAGACTTGTAGGCCTTATTTTTACCTGTCTTAGAAAAAAAAAATCATCGAAAATTCTGAGATGGTTTTTTTCTTAGAATTGAGTTTTTGTTTTTGAATTGCATTTTTTCTCAGCATACGTTTTAAAAAAAATCCAAACTTTTTTCCAAATGTCTGTCATGAACAAAAGTTGTGAAGGAATTGTAATTTTCGAGCTAAAAATGTTTATGAAAGTTTAGCTTGAAAAGTTTGGCCCTTTCAAAATGTTAGTCTAGATAATTTTAGGGAAAACTGAGTATGTCAAGTATCTTTTCTAGGTAAGACCTTTATGCCCACAAAGTTTCATTGAATTCTGAGAGGGTCATGCCAACTTCGTTCTGATTTGGCGTGAAATCCGTCATGATGATGAAAACATTGTTTATTTATCATTCGTTTTTGCTTGAGGTTACAATATATCTTAAGTTTCAAGTGACACAGTTAATAACTTTACATCTTCGTTTGTTGATTTTGATCCGTCATGAATAAGTTCGCCTTCAATATTGATGTTTGGTTAGTTTAGTGTTGTCATTACATTTGATTTAAAAGAAATTCACTAATTTAGATAGCTTAGAGATTCAGATTCAATCATATTACTGATGCGCGATTAAACTTCAGATTTGATTTCAGTTGACATGATTATTTAAGATGAATCTACAATCCTTTGAGGTTTGATTCAATTAGGAATGGTTTTTCGAGTGATTATTGCAAATAAGGACAGATCCTTAGTCAATTTCAAGGCTGTAGCGTTATTTTTCGCAAAAATTAAAAGAACAAAGTTGGTAATTTCCATCAACTATCGCTTGAGGTGAGATATCGAAACAATTTTTGAACGCGATTACAGAAGAAGACGTTCTGCTCACAAGTGAAAATTTGTATCTACTTTTAATCGTGTGAGCAAAGTCACTAATATTACTATTACAACTTTATCAAATATTTTTGTCTCAATAGATCTTCGATATAATCAAGTTGAAAAAATGTAAATGAAAAAAAAGATAGAAAATTTCTTTGAAACTCGAAGCTGCTTTTTTATTGAACAAAACTTTAAGCTGAAGGGTGTCCAGGATGAAATAGCAACCCACAAAATAGAATCGCTAAATTCGAGTTTTCATCCGATTGCCATTAAATTTTCAGGGATTGAAAAATTACTAATAAACTTAATTTTACCATTTGATTCGTATTTTATTAACAGTCCATACGCAAATTCCCGCACCTTGTCCTAAATGCCGGCCATAAGATTCTGTACAATCTTTGAATCAAAAGTTTGTTGCATGTAATTCCATACTTTTTTCAGTTTATCGATTGTCTCACTACCTTAGGTCGTTTAAGAAGGTGCTGCTCCATAATCGTCCAGTACTGGTTTATTGGGCGGAGCTCCGGAGTGTTGCGAGAGTTGAACATTTCCGACGTGAAATTAACATTATTGTCCGCATACCACTTCAGCACGTCCTTGGAGTAGTGGCATGAGGCCAAATCCAGCCAGAAGATTATTGAGACGTTGTGGGCCTTCAGGAGAGGAAGCTGCCGCTTCTGGAGACACTCTTTCATGTACACCTGTCCGTTCATTGTATCCTGGGTCACGAAAGGTGCACTCCGCTTCCCGCACGTGCAGATGGCTTGCCAAACCAGGAATTTATTCGCAAATTTGGACATCTTCTGAGTGCGGACATGCTCCGGAATGCTTAACTTGTCCTTGGCCGTTAAAAACAGGTTGCCAGGGATCAGTTTGAAGTCGGCCTTTACATATGTTTCGTCGTCCATGATGCAGCATATAACTTTCGTCAGCATATTGAGGTGACACGGGTTTTGGCGGACTTGTTCTGCTTCTCGTCGCGATTAGGGGCTTTTTGTACCTTGAACGTTCGAAGCCCAGTCTTAGCTTTGGCCTTCTGGACAAAACTTCGGCTTTTTTTTAGTTGGTAACCACAGATGATAAATCCCGGTTTACGGATTGTATTCCAATGCACGGCGAGCCACCACGTCCTCCCAGTTTGCTACTCTGGGTCCATGGGTACAATGGGAAGACTCATGATATACTCCGTGTATACCCCCTTCTCCATTAACTCCTCTTCGCGACTCGAGGCCTGACTTCTCCTCTAACGACTCGAGATCCGACCCCTCCTCGCATCGACTCGAGGTTTACCTCTCCTCTGCACGATTTAAGGCCCAATCTCTCCTCTAACGACTTGAGATCTGATCTCTCCTCGTAACGACTCGAGGTGATCACTTGAACTCCTCCTCTTGTTGATACAGAGCCTGGTCCCTCCTCTTACGACTCGAGACCCGACCCCTTATCATAAAGACTCGGGGTTGACCACACAAACCTCTCCGCCCGGAGGTTCGAGGTCTGACCTCTCCTTTAACGACTCGAATACCGACCGATCAAGAGCAGCTTCTCCTAAACTCGCGCCTGTCATGGCACGAGCGCGAGACTTAACGCAACTTAACTGATTTTCGACGAAGACCTCATCCTACTCCGACTCGAATGGCTCGCCCGGCGTCGAGAGCCACTCTACCCGTGGATATTCCCCGATCGTGGAATAACCCTTTCCCAACGATTTCCACTGCGAAGAAGGTAAAGTCTTATCCCCGCAGCTTCTGTCATTGGAAACCGCCCATCTCGGATACTCCCCGAAGGTGGAGCATCCTACGCACGAGCGCGGCGCATCCACGGCATCCGCTACGCAGAAGATGTTGCCTTGTTGTAGCTTCAAACCGTGGGGTCGGGCGCACTCAACTCGACAGCCCCCGTCGATGGGGTCAGTCTTCTCCGACCGTTGTCCGGTCTTCTTTATCCCCCTTGGCTGGCAACCCTAGGATTTTTGGCCAGCGGTTTTTCTGCCCGTTGTGTGCCAGATCGAAAGCAGCTTGTCCTGGACTCGCACCTGTCACGGCACACGTTCGGGACTTTGAACGCTACGACTCGGATGTTTCCCGACGGTGACGACATTCTACTCCGACTCGAGAGGCTCGCCCGGCATCGAGAGCCTCTCTACCCGTGGGTATCCCCCGACAGTGGTTAACCCTCTTCCTTCGAGGTCCGCTACAAGGAAGGTAAAGTCTTATCCCCGCAGTTTCCCCCTTAGAAAGCGGCACTACTCGGATACCTACGACATTGGGGTATCCTACACACGTTAGTGGCGCATCCCTGACCTTACCTCCGCAGAAGATGATGCCTTATCATTGTAGCTTCGATCAAGGGATCGGACGCACACTACTCAGATGCTCCCCGTCGATGGAATCATCCTACACCGTTCGCGGACTGCCGTTGGTTCCAGCTGCAGGGCAGTCATGATCCGGGTAATCCCATCGCTGACCGCATGCCAAGTGTTGGAATCCGCACACATACTCTGTACAACGTTATCTGCTGTCGTGTCGGGCCCACAGGCGGCAAATATGGAAGTACGTTCCGCCGCAAACCTCGGACAGACAAACACCACATGCTCGGGTGTTTCCTCTACGTTCCCACAATCTGGACAATATGGCGAAGCCACATGTCACATGCCACATGGTAGTGGTACTTCATGAAGCATCCATGACCAGTCAGGAATTGCATCATATAGAAGTCCACTTCACCGTGCCTTCTTCCGTTCCAACTCCCGATGTGCGGGTTCAGACGATGGGTCCACCATCCTCTCGTTGAGCTGTCCCACAGCTGCTGCCAGTTGGACATCGAATCCTCATTGGCGAGATTTCGTACATTGAGCATGTCTTTGTTCTCGTAGCAATAGACATCCTCCTCAAGCAAAACCGAGATGGGCATTGTGCGGCCTGGTCCGGACAAGAGGTTGCTTGGGGGGATCTTACCTCGGTATATAATCCGATGTTCCGGTCGCCGCTGGTCCTGGATCCGACATGTTCCTCGAGAGTCGTTCTGGCTTCTGGCGAGTGAGCGAGAGATGAAGTGTGTGCATGACGATGGAAGAAGATAGCGAGAAAGACGAATGTTTGACATACGAGGGGATAGCCGATGGCGAATGGGATAGTTATGTAATAACTCAACCTATCTTCCCATTTCGAAAGGTATAGCAATATAGCGTCACACATCCCCCTTCCACTCTCACAAAAAAGCGAAAAAAAATTAAAACCTTCACTTCTCGTTTGTTCAATTAATTTACTAATAGTTTGCAAAATATCATATGTCCTTCTCAAATGTGACTCTTGATTTTTTAGCCGAAAATATTCAGCCCGGTTCACACTTATTCACATTCATATGATTAAAAATCTTTCCATTAAGTGGAAAAAATTGTAAGCGTGTCAAATGTCAGTACAAAAAAATGTAAACAAAGGAGATTGACTTCTAATTCCAAACAGCAGTCGCTATCCGTCGACAACAGGAGAAAAATTCAGTAGCCCACCAGGAATCAGTGCTTTTTCACTAAAATCTGCGCCGCTGACGACTGTAAAATTGATTCAATCCGGAATCATGGGCATGCAGCAAAAGAGAAGAGAGGCGCATCGGAATCGGTCAAACCTCGGAAATCGCCAAACAAATTACTTTATGGTTCCGAAAAATAATCCACCTTACCTCAGCGATTTACGGGAATGACGTTTCCAACATGATAATGCAGCATGCTGAAGGATGCAGTCCGTCACATATAACTGGTTGGTATAGGAAGTCCGTTTTGCGCCGTCAGGGATTGTAAGTTTAACGGAGCTCCTAAAATATATATATATATATATATATATATATATATATATATATATATATATATATATATATATATATATATATATATATATATATATATATATATATATATATATATATATATATATATATATATATATATATATATATATATATATATATATATATATATATATATATATATATATATATATATTCGCAAAGCTGTTCCTGCTAAAGTTAATGGGCCGCGACTTTTTCGATTGAACCAACAGTAGACTTGTAGTGGACAGAATATTCTGTTGTTTGCATTTTTAGGCTAGCTTGTCAGGTAGATAGGTTTCTTTAATCAGGTACTTTTGAGCGATGTCTACTCTGTAGACTCAACAGCGTAGTTTCTGCAACTGGTTTATACCCGCTATAAATATCTACATGTTTTTTTCTGCTTTACAAGCTGAATTATTAAACTCCGTTTGGAATAAGCCTTCTCTAGACAAACTTTGATCAAAGCGGTGTCCGATTTAACATTTTATCAACGAACAAATGAAGGACGAAATAATTCCTATCCAGACATTGCCTTTGGTGCTCGAAGCATTTGCGAGTTCATCTTGCTATTGCTGCTAATTTTTGTACAATGTTTTTGTGCTGACTAACCGAGCTGGCCTGGAATTCTCTTAGTTCATGTGCCTATTTGGCTTAGTTTAGTCTATGATATTGAACGTTCGCCAGTTGCGTTGCTAATTTTAAAGGTTCTTAAGCAGGAAATCTTAACGTGTAGTATCTTCTTTAAGGAGTTAGTGTGTTATCTTCCAATTCAATTAAATTCTGCGAAAAAATGTTCAAAAATCTTGCCAAACAACTTGGAAAAGTAGTATTTGTACATCACTATTTTCGAAACAGACTTTTTGGTCATGGTGTAGGATCCGGCGCAAAATAAATTGATAAATAAACTAGTGCATTTCAGAGGACTCGTTTGGCATACTTAATCAACCCATTTTCTGAATCGTAGCTTATCCCGCAATTTAGTAGAAATGTCTCAAATGTAGAAAAAAAAGCTTTCCTTCAAATCTTACCGTATTCGTTAAAAACCTGATAACTTTCGTATATCTAACAAAGATACGTTTGAACTATTCTTAGGTAGGGCTCTATAGGGATAAATTTTTGAAACCTGATTTTGTAATTATCTTATTCAACGAGCGATTGACTTCAAATAACCTTTCATTAAATGCCTGTTTAAAACAGTTCGTACTCTGAGCGTTCCTAGGCAAAGAAACGATGTCTCACCTGATTTTGTCTCCTGTAGCCATCACGATCATTCTGATGATCTTTCATAGAGTGTTGCTGGGCGAACGGTTATTGTTGGTGTTCGTTCTCCAGACATAGTGCCGACTTCCAAAGTTTTTTTTTTTTTTTGGTCTTCATTTTATCTTGGTGAGATGACCTAAAGGTTCGAAACCCGTTACCGATGTTTCTGTCATCATCGTTGTGTATCTGGGTAGTGGTTATTGTTCAATATAACGATTATTTCTAGCCAACGATTTATGGTCCGATTGTCCTTCGTATTCAAATAGTGCTTGGTCATTGAGTAGGAGTGCCCTGTCCAAGGAATCTTAGTAAAAGGAGCATGAGAAGCCACCGTGCGCATTTGCTGCAAGATTGCTACGATAGCCACCAATCTTCAATCAGAGACTGAAGTTTTCGGACGATGATTTGTATCATGTAATCTGTTAGTATTCGTTTCTGTGGACGGGATCATACCGTCGCAAACATTGTTCGAACTTTCTTAGTAGACATCCATTACGTTGTTTTACTAACTGTAGTCATCACGTCAGGCATTTTTCTATCAATCAAACGAATCGAATCGAATCAGATGAGCTTTCGCATAAGAAGTTTTTTTGGAACCAACTTAATATGAACATCAGGCGCAAGTTCACATTTTGCTAAAATTTTTCAACTTCTCCTAAAAGACGAAAGTTCTCATCCCATTAAATAATTTCTAACTAATTGACTCAATAATCGGGAGTCTACATCTTGGCAAATAGCGACTGCTTCCAGCTGACGGAAGTCCTCATCGCGTCAGAACTTTCCAAATCACTAGGCGGAAGTCCACATCACGCCAATCGCTTTGATATCTTTAAGTTGACGGAAGTCCACATCGCGTCAGATCTCGTAATTTTCAATTTACCAGGCGGAAGTCCACATCTCGCCAAATCATTCCAACTTCTTCTAGCTGACGGAAGTCCTCATCGCGTCAGATCTCAAACTTTTCAAATCACAAGGCGGAAGTCCGCATCTCGCCAATCGCTTTGATATCCTTCAGCTGACGGAAGTCCACATCGCGTCAGATTTCGTATTTTTTTTAATTAATTAGGCGGAAGTCCACATCTCGCCAAATCACTCCAACTTCTTCTAGCTGACGGAAGTCCACATCGCGTCAGATCTCAAACATTTCGACTCAGGCGGAAGTCCACATCTAGCCTTATCATTTTAACATCCTTCAGCTGACGGAAGTCCACATCGCGTCAGATTTCGTAACTCTCATTAACCAAGCGGAAGTCCACATCTCGCCAGCTCGTTACAATAACGTCCAGCTGACGGAAGTCCTCATCGCGTCATTGACAAACTTCAAAATCCACCCGGCAAGAGGTCTTAATCTCACCCATCGCTTGCATTTGCTGACGGACGTCCTGATCACGTCAGATATCCTCCATCCTGTTACGTTCACATCGCTGAATTTCATCAGTTCAAGGTTTAAAATCTTTACACTCAAATAATTGGAGTCCATTTTTTTTAAAATTATTTCCATTTGCAAAGTTATTCTTGTGTTAAGCAAACAATAAGAAAACATACAAAACGAGTTTGGCTCCTTAAAGCCTCAAGGTATAAGCGGTTTCAAATAAAGAAATTCAAAAAAAAAAGTTATTCTTGTGGATCTGATGCCTTGTTCGAAAAAAAAAACCTTGCTATCATTTTAGGAATGACCAAAGGGCATATAAATTACGGGAGCCATACAAAGAAAAAGAAATACTATTTTCCTACCTCCGGGGAAAGTATGTGCAACCTATAACGCCAAGGATTTGAAAATGGCTACTGAAAAATTTGAAGTTTTACCTTTCCAAGTCCTAGGTCCTTTTAACCACTATTACAATAAAATTGAATAGTATCCGGCAGGATCGCCAAATGTGCGGCCTGGTCCGGACAAGAGGTTGCTTGGGGGGATCTTACCTCGGTATATAATCCGATGTTCCGGTCGCCGCTGGTCCTGGATCCGACATGTTCCTCGAGAGTCGTTCTGGCTTCTGGCGAGTGAGCGAGAGATGAAGTGTGTGCATGACGATGGAAGAAGATAGCGAGAAAGACGAATGTTTGACATACGAGGGGATAGCCGATGGCGAATGGGATAGTTATGTAATAACTCAACCTATCTTCCCATTTCGAAAGGTATAGCAATATAGCGTCACACAGGCATGACACCCGCTACTACACAGGCGGCTTCGGACGACATTGTCCGGTATCCGCTGATAATCCGCAGGTTCATCAGCCGTTGAACGCTGCTAAGGCGCTACAGGTTACAGTTTCTTCCCTGGGCCTGCCTCCAGTCGCTGCTCCGTACCGCAAGATTGATGTGATCACACTTGCCAAGATCCTCCTTTTACTACTTTGGATGGCCGAGGAGTGCGGCCGTGGTCATTGCCGCTCTCTTGCACACGTAGTCGACATGGCTCGTAAAGCTGAGCCTGTCATCTATCATCAAAACTTCGACTTAGGTGCAGCTTCTTGGCCACTTCCCGAACGGAGGCATTCGGGTTTCGGTTGAAGGCCCCAACTACGCGGTTGTGATTTTTGGTGTTGTACGGAATACTTTTTCCTTCACTTCTGGGCTTCCGATTGGAGATCAATCTTTCCTCGAACCGCTTAATCACTCGCGACATCGTGGAACGCGCGATTCCCAACGTTTTAGCGATGGAACGATGCGAGAGGTCCTTGTTCTCGTGATGAATGAGCAAGATTTTATCACGCCCGATCTGTTCTTTCGATTCTATTTCCGGGAGTTTTGATCACAGAACTTTAAAACTTGCAGGATGTAAACAATGCACTATCAACTATTTACCCAAATTTTCATTAAATTCTACCCAACGATTTAAAAGTTACAGCAATTTCATAGTGTGGCAATTTCATCGTGGGCACCCTTTGTAAGAGCTTCTATAAATAACATTAGTCTAAAATTTCAGCACATCAAAAATGTTCAAATAAATTATATTACAAAAAAAAAGTAAATTTGCAACAGTTTTTGTATTATTATTTAGTTCATCTTTGGTTGGAATACCATACAGACTAACTTAAAACTAAGACATACTACTTAATCCTAATTTAAATCTACGTTTACACATATCGAAATTAAAAAGATGGTTCACTGAGTTGAAACGTTCACAACATTTATCTATGGAATGGTTTCGGCCATATGAAGTACGGTGAAAAGGTATCCAGAGGAACTGACGTTGTCGTAGTGTCCTCGTTGATATGTAAAGGTTGACGCGTTCCAATACGTAAGCAGAGTCAACACGATTAGTTAAGATATCAAAAATAAATGTTTTTTGTAGCTCGGTACGACGATTTTCGAGAGAAGCAATGCTTATCAGAGCACACCTTTGCTCGTACGGTGGAAGTCGAAGTGGTTCATTCCAAGGAAGTCGCCGGAGAGCGTACCTAACGAAGCTTCGCTGGACACGTTCAAGTCGGTAGCAGTGTGTACTCTGAGTAGGAGCCCATACCTGAGCGGCGTATTCCATAATGCTACGAACCGAAGAGCAGTACACTGCTTTAAGTGCAAAGACGTCGTCGAAGTCTTTTGTGTTACGACACAAGAATCTTAATGCAGCAAAACCCTTCGCAGACGTGAGCGCGATGTGTTCAGCGAATGTTAGTTTGTTGTCAATTTTCACTCCCAGGTCGAGATTGGATTTGACATTCTCCAATGTTGAACCCGAGAGTTGGTATTCGAAGTTGACTGTGTTACGGGCACGAGTGAAGTTGACTATCTTGCATTTTTTTTTGCGTTTGCCGTCATTCCATTTAAGTGGCACCAGTCTTCTAATCTGCCGATGTCGTTTTGTAAGGCAAGGCAGTCAACGGAACTGCTAATTGTTCTGAACAGCTTCAAGTCATCAGCATAAAGCAGAGTGTCGGATTGAAAAGTATTACATAGGCCATTCACGAAAACTATGAACAGAAGGGGTCCAAGGTGACTTCCCTGCGGTACTCCAGATGGGGTGTCGAAAGTTCGTGATCGTGAATTCCTAATTTTCGTGAAAGCCTGTCGGTGCAACAGATAAGAAGCAATCCAATCAAGTGACCAAGCTGGAAACCCTAGGCGATCCATCTTTGCAAGGAGAATTCTGTGCATGGAACATGGTCAAACGCTTTTGCAAAGTCAATATAGACTGAATCCACTTGACAACCTTTCTCCAGACTATTACTCAGGAAACTAACGTAACACATCAGATTACGAATCCATGTTGAGACTCTGAGATAAGAGGTTTTATGGCAGCATACAATCGCTCGTGCATTGAAACTTTGAAAACTTTTGAAATTGAATTCAGGATTGAGATTAGGCGGTAGTTTTCGACGTGATAAGCATTGCCTGATTTATAAATCGGAGAAATTGCTGCAACCTTCCAAGCACTGGGAAACGTCCTTTCGTTGAGCGATGGATTTAGAATACTGCAAATCGGGGCAGATACAGATGCGGCGCAATGTTTCAGAACCACAGGAGGAATGGCGTCAGGACCAGATCCTTTCGTTGGGTCAACTGCGGTCAGCTTCTCGTAGATATCCTGAACGGAAAAGCACGGCAAGGGCAAGTTTATGTCGTAAGACTCGAGCGATGCGAGGTAGCTGTTGTCTGTGCCATTACTAGGTGGAGAGTAAACGCTTTGGAAGAATTCATACATCAACGGGGACTGCGGCGTTTTGTTTTTTTTAATTTTTGAGATGTGTCCAAAATGATGAGGGGTCATTTTTCATGTTTTCTTGAAGACGCGAAACATGTTGACGGTGAAACAGCTCGTTTAAACTTTTAAATTCGTTTTCTAAGCGTCTAAGATGATGTTTACTGTCTTCAGAGCGAATTCGATTGTAACATTTGCGTGCTTTTCGAAGCTGGTTGCGTAAACGACAAAGATCAGAGTTCCACCATTCGTGTTTCCTAGATATGAATGTATGGCAGCGCTTTAAAGGGACATTTTGTTTCAAAACTGTGTATAGTTTCATGTAGAACAATTCGACAGCAGATTCCACGTTTGAAGCCACATCAAGACATTCCCAATTGATTGAGTCGAGAGCAGCTGCAACTAGCTCGAAATTACAGTTTCTGAATTCAAAATCGAGTTCACCAACAGGCTCTTCAGAAGGTCCAACGTCAAAGTCAACGTCGATGCAAAAAATAATTAGAAAAGTCATAATCAAGTTTTTTTATATTACTTTTTTTCAACTTTTTAAATGATTTTTTATATTTTTTTTAAAAAAATAATGTAAAGAACGGTTGATATTTTTTTAATTGTTTTTGATGAAAATCCTACTAACCTGCTCTGAAAATAACAATCGGTTACTAAATCTTACCTCGAAAAGAAAATCAAACTTTTGGGAATTTGTTATAAAGTTTCAGGTACAACCGGTTGAGCGTTCTATATCCTTACGATAATTTATGCTTCGATAGTTTATCGATGTCAATATTTCCCAAATATTTACCGTTTTCGAAACCTTCACGGATAGACAAAAATCAATACTCATGTGTAGGCTTTCCTACGGTTTCCTAAATATCCCGTTTCCAAAATTGTGGTAACGGTACAGAAATACAACAAATAACGGAAAATATGAAAATAACTCTGTCGTTTCTATTAAACGCGTTGCGTCATTGTTTATGGAGGGTTTTATTGATGAGACAAATATTGAACGCAGTTATGTCGGTGAATTGCACTTCATGATCTGGAAACGTCCAGGTAACCTCAATCAAGTCCCGAAGCATTCATTCACGCCAGGGCTTTTCTTTTAATGGGGGGTTCAATAAAAATCCCTTCCAAAGTAGATGACGAAAACATTCATTGCTGTAACCAAAAATCTCATGACCTCATGATGCTTGTTTTCGCTCGGAATTGAAGGTGTCATAAAAGTATTAAACGGTCTGGGGAACAAGTCGGATCGAAAGGGTTGAGGCCTACGCTTAACCCTTTCGTCCGGATCGGTTCAAAGGTTCTTGCTCCTCAGGAGATTGCTTCGTTAACCCTTTCGTTACCCTTTTATGGCTTGGGAGATGACGAGTCGAGCGTCTCGAATGGCATTTGCCCGCCCCCGATCCTTGTGGTAAGGGATAGCGTCATCGGCTGTATTTACTCGACGACCGGTGTGGGTGAGAAGGCAAAAAAATGGGACTTAAATGCCTGACAAAGTTCAATAAAAATCAAATATTTTCACTCTCATCAGGATACTTTTCCTCTGCGTTGAGACAATTGAAGGATGAAAGGATTCTGGGGAAATTATTTTATTGATGACTGATGCAGAAAGGGTTAATCAGTACGACGAAAGGGTTAAGCAGCTTCTAGGAGCATCAAAACCAAAGCAAATTGACAATATATCGGTATTTAAAAATTCCTTCCATTAAGGAAGGGATCTTTCCTGTGCCCTTTTGGGTTCTGAGACAATTCACTCGGTTTTGATGGGAGGCGAACTCGGGATTAACGAAGTTGAAAACAACTTTTATGGCTCTAACAAGAAGCAAAAATAACCAAAACCCTACTGCATCTACCCCAAAGCCAAAGCACAAGAAAGTCAACGCGCAAACAAGGGGGAGGAATTTCCATAAATATTTTCAGTATTTAACGCTAAATTAACAACTTTACTGCCAATTTCGCTACCGTATGGATACGGAATTAGGCTTGCAAATTTTTCTTCAGAATTTTGACCAGTCGCGTTGTTTTTCGAAATATTTGCATTTCTCGGGAAACCCCTCTAAATTCAGCTTATTATCCATGAAAACCTCAAAATATGACACCTTTCTCAGAAACTATGTTTTTGAATTCCTGTGAAAATTCTTAATTGTTGGTTCAATTTAAGCAGAACTTAAACCAAGTTTATGAAAATAGTTCATATTAAAGCTGGGTTTAAAGTTCAATTGAAATTTAACATTATAAATCTTATTTCGTCAATAAATAAACAACGCGAAACTAGGTTTTGTAACTAAGTGGAGTCGATGTGGAATAGTTGAAAGATGAAATTTTAGCCGAGCTTTTTCCTTAAAATCTTCTAGAGCTGTTTATATTTCGATTAACCCGGTTTTCAATGCGTAAATTGAAATTAAAGCAATGTTCAAATATTTTCGATAACTACGATGTACCTATTCCTATATGAATTTGAGTTCAAATTGACGAATTCGCGTTGACTCCTACAAGCGATCCCTTACAGTCAGCACCTAATCCAGCTTTACGATACCTCAAAAAATACCGACATAAAGTGATAAAATATTTTCAAATAAATTGAAATGTTTTAATAAAATAAGTCAAAAACTCTCGTCAATAATCACCGTATCGAATGAAGGGAAGAAAAAATCCCAGGTCGGTTCTCTTTTAATCCTCCATTGCAATTGATTTCTTCATCATCGACAAAGGCTCAAATCATAGGGAATTGACTTCCAGGGCGCAGGAAGGACGAGAAAACTTATGGCCGTCTCTTTTGATGTTAAATATTTGTATCGAATTGAGGGTTTTTCACGCATTCGAACACTACCTCGGAGGAAGGGATCCATATTGCTGTCTGACTTTGGACGGCCAGATGATTGCGGTGCGGATTTATACGATCTGTCGGAATCGGGCTGCAGTTAATTGATTTGTTTGGTAGTTTAGTCCCTTTTTCCGAAACCTGGCTGATGGGAAACCAAAGTTTGGAACATCCTTTGGACAACTATAGGTACTAGGGAGTGTTCGTGGTGTATGAGAAGGAAAAAAACCAAAATCAAGCGGAACTAACGCGGGGAACAGTGATGGTCGAATCTTTTTTCGGAAAAAGGACATAGTGGAGAGAACGGTGCCATTCTGGCATCTCTCCCGGAGGTCCTAGGAGCTTTGCGAAAGATGGTCCATCAGCAGGACCTCGATGCTACGGTAGCTTCAGGGCTGGCACAGTTCAAGGATTTGAAACGAAAGATCGTGGAGATTTGCTATGCATCTAAGTGACAATTATTGAATTCATTATGACGGATTGTCAAGCATTGTTGGTTTCGAGCTTCATCTTTTTTTGTCAGGAATAATGAAATAAAACATTCGTTTTTGTAAAATTTTGACCGCATGCTTTTATCTCAAAGATATATTTAAAAAAATGGACAAAAATAACAAAAATGACAAAAATGACAAAAATGACAAAAATGACAAAAATGACAAAAATGACAAAAATGACAAAAATGACAAAAATGACAAAAATGACAAAAATGACAAAAATGACAAAAATGACAAAAATGACAAAAATGACAAAAATGACAAAAATGACAAAAATGACAAAAATGACAAAAATGACAAAAATGACAAAAATGACAAAAATGACAAAAATGACAAAAATGACAAAAATGACAAAAATGACAAAAATGACAAAAATGACAAAAATGACAAAAATGACAAAAATGACAAAAATGACAAAAATGACAAAAATGACAAAAATGACAAAAATGACAAAAATGACAAAAATGACAAAAATGACAAAAATGACAAAAATGACAAAAATGACAAAAATGACAAAAATGACAAAAATGACAAAAATGACAAAAATGACAAAAATGACAAAAATGACAAAAATGACAAAAATGACAAAAATGACAAAAATGACAAAAATGACAAAAATGACAAAAATGACAAAAATGACAAAAATGACAAAAATGACAAAAATGACAAAAATGACAAAAATGACAAAAATGACAAAAATGACAAAAATGACAAAAATGACAAAAATGACAAAAATGACAAAAATGACAAAAATGACAAAAATGACAAAAATGACAAAAATGACAAAAATGACAAAAATGAATAAAATGAATAAAATGACAAAAATGACAAAAATGACAAGAATGACAAAAATGACAAAAATGAAAAAAAATGACAAAAATGACAAAAATGACAAAAATAACAAAAATGACAAAAATGACAAAAATGACAAAAATGACAAAAATGACAAAAATGACAAAAATGACAAAAATGACAAAAATGACAAAAATGACAAAAATGACAAAAATGACAAAAATGACAAAAATGACAAAAATGACAAAAATGACAAAAATGACAAAAATGACAAAAATGACAAAAATGACAAAAATGACAAAAATGACAAAAATGACAAAAATGACAAAAATGACAAAAATGACAAAAATGACAAAAATGACAAAAATGACAAAACTGACAAAAATGACAAAAATGACAAAAATGACAAAAATGACAAAAATGACAAAAATGACAAAAATGACAAAAATGACAAAAATGACAAAAATGACAAAAATGACAAAAATGACAAAAATGACAAAAATGACAAAAATGACAAAAATGACAAAAATGACAAAAATGACAAAAATGACAAAAATGACAAAAATGACAAAAATGACAAAAATGACAAAAATGACAAAAATGACAAAAATGACAAAAATGACAAAAATGACAAAAATGACAAAAATGACAAAAATGACAAAAATGACAAAAATGACAAAAATGACAAAAATGACAAAAATGACAAAAATGACAAAAATGACAAAAATGACAAAAATGACAAAAATGACAAAAATGACAAAAATGACAAAAATGACAAAAATGACAAAAATGACAAAAATGACAAAAATGACAAAAATGACAAAAATGACAAAAATGACAAAAATGACAAAAATGACAAAAATGACAAAAATGACAAAAATGACAAAAATGACAAAAATGACAAAAATGACAAAAATGACAAAAATGACAAAAATGACAAAAATGAATAAAATGAATAAAATGACAAAAATGACAAAAATGACAAGAATGACAAAAATGACAAAAATGAAAAAAAATGACAAAAATGACAAAAATGACAAAAATAACAAAAATGACAAAAATGACAAAAATGACAAAAATGACAAAAATGACAAAAATGACAAAAATGACAAAAATGACAAAAATGACAAAAATGACAAAAATGACAAAAATGACAAAAATGACAAAAATGACAAAAATGACAAAAATGACAAAAATGACAAAAATGACAAAAATGACAAAAATGACAAAAATGACAAAAATGACAAAAATGACAAAAATGACAAAAATGACAAAAATGACAAAAATGACAAAAATGACAAAAATGACAAAAATGACAAAAATGACAAAAATGACAAAAATGGCAAAAATGACAAAAATGACAAAAATGACAAAAATGACAAAAATGACAAAAATGACAAAAATGACAAAAATGACAAAAATGACAAAAATGACAAAAATGACAAAAATGACAAAAATGACAAAAATGACAAAAATGACAAAAATGACAAAAATGACAAAAATGACAAAATGACAAAATGACAAAAATGACAAAAATGACAAAAATGACAAAAATGACAAAAATGACAAAAATGACAAAAATGAAAAAAATGACAAAAATGACAAAAATGACAAAAATGACAAAAATGACAAAAATGACAAAAATGACAAAAATGACAAAAATGACAAAAATGATAAAAATGACAAAAATGACAAATTTGACAACATTGACAGAAGTGATAAAATTGGTCAAAATTTATAGAATTGACCAAAATTGATGAAATTTGGCAAGGTAAAGCCTAAAAATGTAATATTAGGAAAAATAGTTCTTTGAGTAAGCTTGAATACAAATCTCCTCCTTCTGAATAGTAAATTGAAGGATGAAGGATCTTTTTATTCTGAGCTTATTGAAATAACTAAGCACAATGAATTTGAGCAGGCAAAAGCTCAAATCTTCAAGAAAATACACATTTTTGAATCGATCTACTTTCCTCCAGAATATTGCAGTATAAATTTCTCCAAAAATTTTTACTTAGCTTTGCAGAATTATTAAAAAGCTTCCAACCCGATTTCAAAATTCACCTGTATGGCGGATTTGATCAATTGAATCTACAATTTATACTAGATGGAAATAATGAAGCAATGCTCTTATTAATTTTTGGAGATAATGAAACATAACAATTTTTTTTTGACAATCTTGCTACTTTATGTCTGTCCTTAATCAAATAAATCATGTAAAAAACGCCTGTATTCGCTATTTTGATTTACTGTTTTCAAACTTGACTGATGATTTTTGTGTTTTGGAGTCTACTACCTACTACAATTTGGAAAAATGAGATCTTTCATTCAGCTATAAAAATTTTTAATTACATATATGTTCTGACTATAAAAGAATATCGGAAAACGAATATGAGGAGACCCTTGACTTTTTTCATGCAAATCACACGATCATTTAAACGAAATAACAATCAGTAAATTGACAGTCATAATTTAATACAAAATTCTTGGTATTATTATGAGTGAATATGTCCCAATAAAAATAACGCGACGAACGAATAATAACAGAAATCCACCATGGTTTTCAAAAGAGCGGAAGCATGTTAGAAATAAAAAGCATAAAGCGCAAAAAAACTGGAAAAAGACACCATCCCTAGCTAATAGTTTAGAATATCAAGAAGCATGCAATCAACTAGTCATATGTATTAATACCTCGTTCGAAGAATATAATAAGAAAACAGAGAAAAACATTAAATCCAACCCAAGAAGCTCCTTCAAGTATGTGAGCTAAAAATTGAAAAGTAATAATCTTCCATCTCGTATGCACTTGGACAACACTAACGGTAATAATTCCAATGAATTATGTAATTTGTTTGCCAATTTCTTCCAAAGCGTTTACATTAGTTTTCCGGAAGCCGATCACGATACTGCGTGTTTTGATTATTTTTCCGACTCAACATCATTGACTGTGGTAGATTCAATCATCCTTGGAGAAATACATAAATCTATTCTATTCTTTATTTTTTATTTATAGAGGATTTTAACCAATTTGGTCATTCGTCCTCTTAAGAAAAGTTTACAATTTTAACTTCTGTCTAGAACGAACCAGCCAAAGGCTGAAAGTCTCTCTAATAAAGACAAAAAAAAACTTATGTCTAGAGTTTTTGGATGATTTTTGAACTTTTTAAAAAATTGAGTAATACACAAATCAATTTGCTCCTTAAATAGCTCAAAGGACCTGGATCTGATGGAATTCCTCCATTAAATTAAAAAAAAATCTTTTTTCTGTTTAACTCATCATTGAAATGCGGTGATTTTCCTCATGTATTGGAAGAATCATTACTTGTACCCATTTTCAAATCAGTGGAAAAGTCTGACAATAAAAATTACCGGGGTATAAAAACTATCTGAAGCAATAGAGAATGAAAAAAAATATAATCAACTTAAAACACTCATAACTGAAAAGCAACATGGATTTGTTAAAGGACGATTCACAAAGGATAATTTACTTGAATTTGTTTCTTATAATTTCCACTCCATGGATCAAGGGAATTCCGTTCAGACTTTATATACGGACTTCAGAAAAGCTTTTGATAGAAACGACATCCCAATATTAATTTTTAAACTAGGGGAGATTAGGGCATAACGAGCACCCGGGGGATAATAGGCACTCCTCTTTTCTACAAAAGTACGTATTTTCTTAAACAAATTTTCATGAGGATTTGCTTCGTACTACATACAGTATTAATTTATCACCAGATAAAAAATATCCTTATCATCTTTACAGAAATATTAAAAAATAACCAGCAAGGTTCTCCAGTGATGAAATTGAAAAAAAAAATCACCTCGGTCAGGAATCGAACTCGAGTCCTCAAATTATCTCCCCGACACCTAACGAATAGGCCAATCGTCTGATAAAACAAGTCAAGCTGTATCTCTATTACCCAGTTGACTTCATCGAGTTGAATTCGATGCTGAATTCCCCGGCAGAAAACGCTCATCGTGCCCCGATTAATGGTGCTTATACTGCCTCAGGGGGGGGGGGGGGGGTTCTCATTTTGTCCCTACAGTGACTGGTTTTCAGCTTTTGGCAAAAATTTTTAAAATGCATTTTTAAACGTTTTTATCTACTTTTTTAAGTTTCAGCCAATAAGGCAATGGACTATTTTAGTGTCTGAACATGAAATAATGATGCAATTCACATATAATAGCTGTTCTCTATGGTTTAATAAGAGTTTTCCTTAAGGTGGCCATTATGCCCTTATCTCCCCTACATCGAAACGGATTCAGTGCACAACTGCTGAAATTGATTTAGTCTTATTTGACAAACCGTACACAAATTGCTAGGTTAACTTTCAAAAGGTATCTTCGTTACACCTGTTGTGCCTCAAGGCTCCCATCTTGGTCCCTCTATTATTTATCTTATACGTCAATCACATTACTTATCTACTGAATCAGTGAAAAAATATATTTTATGAATAGGACAGTCAAAGTCTTCTTGGACTAAACGTGAAAAAATGTGGTATTTACAAGGAAAAAATATCTATCATAAGAAATTGTTACATTAAGAAATGAGCCTGATTAGAGAACCATTAAGATAAGAGATCTAGGTATTATATTGAACTCGAAACTTACCTTTATAAATCACTATAACTCAGTTATTCAGAAATCAAATAGTATGCTTGGCTTTATAAAACGTTTTAGTTATAATTTTCAAGATTCATATACAGTAAACACATTGTACACAGCTTATGTCCGATCCATTCTCGAGAACTGTAGCGTTGTGTGGCCCTCCTTTCAAATTTCTCATAAAAACCGTTTAGAACCCGTTCAGAAACAATTTGTTCTATTTGCTTTACGAAATCTAGGATGGTCTCAGAGTCAATTACCAAGCTACCTTTTTATGAAAGAAGAGAATTTGCTGCAATCTCTTTTGTAAACGACATAATTCATCAACGTGTTCAGTCTTACTTATCTTCTAAATCAGTAAAACTTTTATTGACCGTGTCGCCAGTTGAGAACCAGAAATCTGTTAATTTTAAGCTCTGCCAAATATTTGGTAATTTTTATAATAATTCTGCATCAGACAATTGATTGGACTATGTTTTTCCATAATCAGTTCGATTATGAAAAAAAAAGTCCAATCAAGTGTCAAATGAAAAATTATTATAAAAATTACCAAAACATAGATTTTAATATATCTAGACAGCAGCTGACAGTGCTTTTACGTTAACAGGCATTGAAAATTCTGACATTGTAGTAAATATGTAAGTCTATATTAAGATTGTAACTCCTAGGTTTAAGACCAAATATGTAGCATACAATGTTTGATGAAATGAATAAATTAAAGATCTGAATATTGTTCTTTGGCATCATCTGAAGTGAGCATAACCCATTGAAAAAATTAAATAGAAGTTGTCCTTATTAACTTAAATGTTATTGTTCTTAGCTTCTTCTGGTCCTGATTTTTTAAATATCAAATAAACTTTGTTCAACTCTGACAGGAGTCAGGCGTAATAGTTTTCGAAAATCTTGATCGTAGATTTCTTAAATGCTTTTTTTAGTGAACCTTAATTTGGCATGCTCTTTGTCTTGACATGCCAAAATGCATTTTGGTTATAAACATTTCAAAATTTAGGCCTTGGAGTTTTGGTGAATGGGCTTGGGCCTGCTAAAAAAAAATAAAGCTTGCTCTTACTCTAACACAGACTTCCATTAGAATGACAGCTAATCGGAGGGAAATTGGAGTGGAGACTATTCCTTTCTCTGTTTAACACATGAGAAACCGTATACCGTATACCGGTATACCGATAACATCAAGGAATTCAAGTGGCCCGTTGTGTATCAGTGCGCGCGTGTTTTTTAGAGACGGCCAATTTAAGGAACACAAAAAGGTCAACAACTTGGAGCGGGTCCCAATTAGGAGCATTTCAATCAAAAGTTTGAAAGGAGTTATCTCAAATAACCCACAGTTTTGAACCAAGCAAAATGTTTACCACATTCCAGGCAAGTAAGCAATCATATTTGTCGCTGGAAATTCAGAAGTGTAACTTACAGGAAGGTCACAATCTTGGGAAAACTAGTCGTCCACGTCTTAAGGGCCAAGATCGGTACATTTACCCTATTCATTGATACACAATCAAAACCTTTTTTAAAAGTTTTGTTATTAAAACAAGTTGGAAAATCGTAAGACAAACTGAAGCAAAATTTTTATTTAAAAAAAAAATAGCTTATAGATAGCTTCAAATGTATTGTTGACAGTGTATTTTTTCAATTGTCAAATTTTTGAAAGTTGGAAAAACGGCGCAACTCACAGACGGATGATGCAAATTTATTTTGTACCAAATCCGCAAAAATCCTCATCTTTTATATGGGACGTGGCAAAAAAACCGAAATCGTGAAGTTAAAGGCTAGTTTTGTTATCAAACGTTAAATGGCACTGAATAAATACAGTCAAAATATATGTGTGTTGACAGTTTTAAGTACAAATTCCAACTCTTTCATCAGCACACATTGGATAATTCTATTCAAAATAAAACACAGAAATGTTTTTTTCATGTTTTTCCATGTTTCATGTTAATACGATAGCAAAAAAGTATTTAAAGTTACAAGTAAATCACAATTTCAAAACAATTGGATTCTGGTAGTTTAAAGTTTTCGAACTTGTTGTTAAAGTCGAAAAGGGCATGTCTGTTCAAAATTATTATTAACAGTTTTGAATTTTTTTTATCATTTTTATAGTTCTGAAAAATGGTAAAAAAAATTCAAAACATACATACATTGAACTTCAAATACTAAATAAAAAATGTAAACCATTTTCTGTGCTTGAGAATAAGAATCCTTTGGTTTTCCGTGTGTTTTCGTTAGCCAGAAATTAGAAAAATGTCATCATTCCAACGAAAAGCAGTAACTTTGCTACCGAAATACACTTGAGACAAAGGCAATTCCAAGTATATAAAAGGAACCTCCAAAAAATGTGAAAGCACAACACTTGACTACAGAGTCATGCCAACCACCTACCAAGACGCTTTCTCGGATGTGTGACACATCTACTTTCTAAACAAAAAGGCAATTCCACAACGATCCCAGAGGACCAACTACAAACTGATCACGCGGCGAATTTGCCTTAAAGCCTAAAGCTAAATGTTTGGGAAAAGGACACCTCCGAAGTCAACGTGCTCAAGTGACCATTCCTTGGACCGTTTTTTCTCTCCTAACCCTCTTGGGTGTATTTTGACATATTAATCTAAAGAATGTCGGGATCGATTTGTTGTTTTTTATCAGTCTTCTTGTAGGTTTTCCTGTTTTTTTTTGTTTTTGTCTCCGAGGGATGAAACGGACCCGACTTGCCGACAATCGCGCGAAAAACAAAAAACCTACATTAGTCTAGGGAATGATGGCAACAAGCAAAACGCACTTTGTACTTCGAGTCCTCGGGCTTTTCTAAGATATTTTCTGTACTGAGCAAAATTGGTTACCCGAATTCCGCCAGGACAATTGGATCAAACAAGCCGATACCACGCCTTCCGTTTGCTGGGTTCCTTCCATGCTTGCTCTGCTATACGGACAGACGATGATGAGGTCCTTAAATTATCCGTACAGAGTCAAATCGAACTGGTCCAGTCGGGGTCGCCGGGAAGGAAAAAAGAAATCGCAACAAGATAAATGTCCTTTAGCGATGACAGCCCTCGTAATGATGTTTTGTTGTTCTGTTTTCTGGTATTGCTCCAGACCGAGGGATGCTGACTCAGGGACCTCGGCATCTGTGTTTCAAAAATCGCCGACCTGCCGTTTGACCAAAAAGCTTGGCCGCCATCCTTTGTGTCCGATGTGTATCCTGGTAGTTTGTGTACATTTATTTATTTTTATTGTGTGCCAGCAATGTGACGATCGCTCTATTAGAGGATCGTCTTGTGTAGATACAATACGGTCAGAGGAAGACCCATCAATGCAGCGATGCAGAAATAACAACAGCAACGATCGAACGTCCTGAAGCCTGTTGTAGGAGGATGCTCAGTTTTTTTGTGCATTCACTAGCTAAAGGACACGCGGGTTCTAAACTTGCCGACAAAGGGTCACAAATAAATCTTTGATTGACTTCGGGAACCGAAAACGGCGAAAACAACAACACAAACTGGCAAGTGTGAGGTTATGTTTCTGCGAAAACATTACATTTCTGGTGCTTCCAGTGTTATCTCAAAGGACTAGTCGGCATGTTGGGTGACTTATCAGGGGATTTCTCAGAGTTGATGGCGATGAATATCTGAAAAAAAAAACAAAAGCAAAATTCCAGAATTTTTCCGGAGCTAAACAAATGGTTTATTTGTTCAACTAGTTAAGTCATTAAAAATTTCAACATAATTTCTAAAGTCTAATTGGAACATTGAGTTTCCGGAGCTTGTTTACAAAACCATCACTGTGGAGTAACGTTGGGCACAAAATTTTCTACTCTAAAAAATTGAATTAAAAATGTGTTTCAAACATGTCTGCTGTGCTGGAATAGGCAAGATAGTTCTTTTCATAACCAACACAACGCTACTAAAATTTTGCTTATCCGAGCTCTAGCTCTAGCTCTGATAATCATAGCTTTAGATGCTTAAAAACTAAACGGAATTAAGAATATAAATACGGTAAACTTTTCTTTTAACTAAAACTCATAATTAGATCCAACACTTAGTATCAGAGGTCAGAAACAGGTTCGAAAACAAGAAGTTTGGAAAATAAAAACCTCATTATTAAGAAATGTTTGAACCAAGATCCAAAACAAATGAATAGAGTTTTGAACCAGATATTAGAACTAAGAAAAAACTAAATGAAATTTGATACTACTGTAACATAAATTACACTGGAATGTTAAAAATGTTTCATTTCTGATTTTGAAATCAAGATCATAAATAAAATCAAACAATTGAATGAACACTAAAAATAATCACATTTTCAAATATTCCTTAAGCCTAAATCAAAGTCTCTAAAATTATTTACAAACTCTGAAAACGCATAATTTCAAGTATGGAATAGAAATAATTGTGATTCTCTACGTAAATTGAGAACTTTCAATGCCTTTTTGTGAACACAGAATTTTAACCCTTTAATTTGAAGTTCCTGTGAATCAGAATTCGATGAATATTGCTTATGTTCTAATTTTATTTGACTATAAATTTATCATTCGTGTTTTGAAAAATATTATGAAATGTCAGTTTAAGAGAAAACCATAAAATTCAGAGTAGATAATAAAATGCATTTCAGGTAACAGACATCGCAAAACAGATTGTAATTTTAAATTGGTATAAAAAAACATTTGAAGCATAAAAAATTACAAAATTTGATACCATGAGAAGTGTTGTTTGGAACTCTGCGAAAAGAGATGTGCCATGGGTGCAAATTTGGTATACGGTGAAGAATACTTCTGACATGATTTTGACAAAATAAAAAAGCGAATTAACTAATAGTGCGTAAAAAAGTGACACATTTGAAACAATTATTCTTTGGCGCTCTTGTCTTGGAGTTCAACGAAACAGGACCTACAAGGTCTAGAATCCTCAGTAAACGAAAAAAACAAAAAAAATTAAATGGAAGAAAATTCATTTTTAAGTTTATTTCAGAAGATATTCGCCTCCAGCTGTCGCTGGAAGTAAAAAAAAATAAAAAGTAGGTAATAAATTTCTCCGTTAATTTAAGCCCCAAGAGAAAGACATTAGCATTAAAATTTCTTCGAATATAAGTATGAGTGATGAAAAAGGTGTTTACAGAGAATTTGAATAAACAAAAAAAAACAACGAATCGAAAAACAACGCATTAATCCAGATTCAATATGATGGATTCTCCAATGAAATCAATTAACCACTGTCTCTATTCATCCCAACAGACAAACAGAGAACAAAAAAAAAACTGATAGAAAAAATACTTTCAATTTTATTTTCGATTAGGTAAGATCTGTTCTACCGTGATATGCCGAAGTTGCGTATATGCCATTTTAATTTTTCCCCGTTATCCATTTTTCCGGGACTTTTCATAAAATGTGATCTGTATCACATTTCATGAAAAGTCCCGGAGAAGTAGATAATAGGGAAATGGGGAAAACCACTCTTATTGACGAAAACTTAAAATGGCATCTACGTAACCTCGATATATCACGGCAGTGTTAAGGTTCACTTTATATAACTGGGCAGGAATATTACGAAAACAGTCCGAAATCTGCCCCGATTCACCTCTTTTACGGTACCAATCCAATTTCATGAAAATAAATAATCATTTACTCTCTACTTACATGATCATTATTTTTGTGAAAATTCAAAGGCTCAACAAAGTTCTGCGGGTCAGCTGAGACTCTCAGAGCCAAACGGGTATAAGTGACAAAATGGTCGATTTTTTGTAAACGATGCCAAACAGTTTTTCATGTTTTAAACTATATTTAATGATTTTTTGGGATTTTTAGAATCCGAAAGAAAAATACAAATTCATTAAAAATGTATGGAAAATGCTCAAACACTTGAAATTAAAAGCGTGTTTTCTCTAAATAAGCTTTTATGCACTTACACCCCTTTGGCTCCAAGGGCCTCATATGATTAAAATCGAGTTTATTGAGAGAAGTGTAGTGATAGATGTGTACAGATGTTCTAGTTTTGGTGTTCTTTTTTATTATTATTTTAACTATGTAAAAATCGGTAAAAGTCCTAGTTTTCCTAATACGTCACCAAAAAGGAACATTATCTTGGGGTTGCTGATTCTGAATCTGGAATTGCTACTGAAACTTTAAGTTCTTTTTCCACTATGAAGAAATCTTCAATATGATTCTGCGGAAAAATCTTAAAATAACATGCTACACATAACACATTCCGACTTATAAATCTTCACTAACAAATCAGATTCTACTCCAATAATGACCTTCCAAGAAGGTGGAATTAAAGGCTTAAAATTGTATGCTGGATCGGCACTAACAGACAGCCGTCAACCATGATATTCACGTCAAAGAGTGTCTTCCAAAGTGTTTGCTGCCTTTTCTGAAGAAACGTGACTTGTCTGTGCTGTTTTGGTCGGATTTGGCATCCTGCCATTATGAAAAAGGATGATAATTTGATTTATTTTAAATAAACAAATAATCGATTTACACGCAATTTTTTTTTGACCACTTTTTGTTCCTAACACCCTTGAGAAAGCAAAGGTTCGAATATAAAGTTGCATCAGTGTTTTTAGTTGTGTAGCAAGGTTTTCTAAATCACAGAATAATCTATAATTATACAGAACTTTGAGCAAATTTTCATCACAGAATCTGTGTTACAGAACACAGAATTTTGAAATATTCACAGATTTTACATAATTTTCGAATTTTGAATGGATTTCCAAAATTATAATATTTATGGTCAATATAAAATTATAATTTCTCTTTGAATTACAAAAGTATGATAAGATTGGTAATGTAAATTAATTTTTTCCCACAAAAATATTAAAAAAAACCCAATTTATCATGAATTTTCTATAAAATGAAAAAAAAATAGCATCTGAAATAACTATCATGTAAATCAGTTTTAGATTTTCGGATGACCCCTTCTGAAGGGGGTCGTCCATACAAGACAAATATTGTTTCCGCGATAATGACGTTAATTTTCGTCGGAATGTGTTGAAATTTGCATATAAGTGTTTTGAAAGGCAAGCAATTGATTTCAGGTGTCAAATTTTGTGTAAGGGGTCAGTCAAAGATGTCGTCCATGTTAATTGTTAGCTGTTTTTGCGATACTTATTTATTTATTTATTTATTCCGCCAAACAGTGTAGGCTATATATATATAATAACTTAAACCTAGAGATTACAATGTTCAAATAAGCTTAATAATAATAATTTTTCTTTACATTTACAAAGTCAGGTTCTTCGGTGCCTGTTACCGTAAAAACCTTTTTTCAGCTGCTGTTTTGACATAGTTAAGTCTATATTCTCATAATGTTTATTATAACTATACATTAAACAATTAACAGGACTATATTTTCCATAATCAGTTCGAGTAGAGGTTATAATGAAAAGATTTCTTGTTCTTAAATGACGGCAAGGACAATAAAAGTTTAATTGATTTAGTAGATAAGCAGACTGAACGCGCTGATTAATTATGTCGTTTACAAAACAGATTGCAGCAAACTCTCTTCTTACACTTAATGTTTCCATGTTTATAAGCAGGCAACGTGATTCATAGCTAGGTAATTGGTTCTGAGACCATCCTAAATTTCGTAAAGCGAATAGAACAAATTGTTTCTGGACTGATTCCAAACGGTTTTTATGTAAAATTTGAAAAGGCGACCACACAACGCTACAATACTCAAGAATAGATCTAACATAAGCTGTGTACAATGTTTTTATTGTGTATGGGTCTTTAAAATTATAACTGAAACGTTTTATAAATGCTAACATACCGTTTGATTTCTGGATTATTGAGTTATAGTGATCTACAAAGGTAAGTTTTGAGTCCAATATAACTCCAAGGTCTCTAATCTTGTTGACTCTCTCGACAGGATCATCTCCCAATTTGACAATTTCATATGACTGACATTTTCTTCTGGTAAATACAATATTTGAACATTTTGCCACGTTAAGTTTGAGCAGACTTTTAATGCACCATTTGTTAAATACATTAACTTCGTTTTGAAAGATTCTAAAGTCTTCTTCGCTATTCACTTTCATATAAAGTTTCATATCATCAGCATAAATTAGCACATTTGACTGCTTGAGAAGACAAGTTATATCATTTACGTATAAAATAAATAATAAGGGGCCGAGATGGGAGCCTTGAGGCACACCAGAAGTAACGGAGATACTTTTTGAAAGTGAACCATTAAATCTAACAACTTGTGAGCGGTTCGTTAAATAGGACCTTATCCATTTCAGTAGGTGTGAACTGAAACCCTGTTTATTTAATTTAAAAATTAACATGGGGATGTCAATTCTGTCAAAAGCTTTACTGAAGTCCGTGTATAAAGCCTGTACAGAATTACCGCGATCCATACAGCTAATATTATAGGTAACAAACTCGAGTAAATTAGTGGCTGTAGATCTTCCTTTAACAAATCCATGTTGCTTTTCAGTAATGAGTGTTTTAATTTGGTTATATATTTTTGCATTCACTATAGCTTCGAAAAGTTTTGGTATGCACGATAAAATGGCTATGCCCCTGTAATTGTTTATGTCAGATTTTTTTCCTGACTTGAATATGGGTACAAGAAATGATTCTTTCCATACTTGAGGAAAAACACCTGATTTCAATGAAGAGTTAAATAGAAGAAACAATGGCATACTCAGTTCATTTACTAGATTTTTTAAAAGAAGTGGAGGAATTCCATCAGGCCCGGGCCCTTTAGTGCTGTCTAAGGAAGAAATGGTTTTACATATTTCTTCAAAGGAAATTGATTCTACTACAGTAAGTACCGTTGAATCAGAGAGATAACTAAAAAACGAGGTATCACGATCTTGCTCGGAAAAACTAGTGTAAACATTTTGGAAAAAGTCGGCGAATAGATTACAAATTTCGTCGGAATTTTGACCTTCTATGCTGCCAAAGTGCATGCGAGATGGAAAACTATTATTTTTTAATTTTGTATTGACATATCTAAAAAAGTTTCTTGGGTTCGATTTTATGTTTTGCTCAATTTTTATATTATAGTCTTGGAAAGAAGTATTTAAGCGTATTGCTAGTCGATTACTGGCTTCTTGGTGTTCTAACTTAGTGACTAATGATGGATTCTTTTTCCAGTTTTTATGTGCCTTCTGCTTTTTATTTCTTAAATGCACAAGCTCTTTCGTGAACCATGGCGGATTTTTGTTATTATTTGTTCGTCGCTTTAATTTTGTTGGAACGTATTCATTGAGAATATTACCAAGAATTTTGTAAAAAATCTCCACTTGATTGTCTGTTGAGTTTTCAGCTCGGAATATTGTTTGCCAATCAACAACTTGTAATTTTGTTTTAATCATATTATAGTTAGCATGAAAAAAGTCAAACGTCTCTATAAACTCGTAATCATCTGGTAAACGTTTTTGATCAGGACATATGATTGAGAATTCGATAGCAGTGTGGAAGACCTCGTTTTTCCAAATTGGATCTGAAGCTTCTACAACACAAAAATCATCAGTCAAATTGGAAAATAATAAGTCCAGATATCGACTACAGGCATTTTTTACATGATTTATTTGATTAAGACACAAAGAAGCCAGATTATCAAAAAGAATTTGCAGTGTTTCATTATCACCACAGATCGGCAAGAGAATGCTTTCATTATCTTCATCAATTAAGAATTGGAGACTTGATTGGTTAAAGTCGCCATAAAGGTGTATTTTAAATTCGGGCTCAAAATTTGCGAACATTTCAGTAATGTCAAACAGAAACTTTTGAAAATATTCTTTAGTGGCATATTCTGGCGGAAAGTAAATCGACCCAAAAATATGCGTTTCATTGAAGATGCGGGCTTTGACCCACACCTGCTCGAATTCTTCTCTACTGACGTTATTATACATCGTATTCAGATGGAAATTAGTACGAAACTTATACACGGGAGTTTTTTGGCATGGTCAATTAATTCTTGATTTCAAAGTTAGTTGCAGACGACAGAAAAAGTGATCGTTTAATATTTTTGAAATCATTACTTAACAATGAATTCGGATGTGCATCTAGAAAATGCTTGGCAATTGACTTTCATACAAACTGTTCATGACATATTCCAAATTGAAAGCGAAACGGAGTTCGTATGGGATCAGCTATTACATATATAAAATTCAAATTGTCAAACTAATTTGATTGCGTTTTCAGAATGGTTTGTGTTTTTCTTAAAATCAAGAGAAGCTGAAATCGAACCATCATTTGCAATCGTCCTTCATAGAACCATACCTAACGACAAATATTTGTTCTTGCCTAAAAGACAGCAATAGTCAAACCGATAAACACCTCGGTATGTTTACACCGAGTTTGTTCACACCATGATGCATCCGATCGCCATCAACCAATGCAATGGTCATCATGTACCCTGAAATCACGACTGCAAATTTCCATGAAGGTTGATGGCATCTATTTTGTTTTTCGCACCAGGAAACACAGTAACTGTTATAAAGCCATAACGATAGATCATTTCACAGTGGTTCGAGGGGAGTCAGATTTTAGTTGGACGAAGTAGAAAGGCGAATTTGAAGAAAGTCAAGGTCACAAGCTGCAACCATAAAGCCATTAATTTGAGCGAGGAGAAGGTTTTGCTGCCGAACCAATCCAGCTAAGATTTGCCCTCAGTCAAAGGAAGACATCATCAGCAGAGCGATTTTCTACGGAGGTTACTCTGGCAAACCGAAGCAATGTTGGCCAAAACCCTACTGATAGCAAATGGGCTCTCTCAGGGCAGTTGACCCTGTAAAATTCCGCAGGAATCTTCAACGAGCAAGGGCTCTTTTCAAGACAAATTCGAAAATTGAAATCCTGTTCCAGAAATGAGATAAGCCTAAGAGTCTGAACCGCACACTCTACCTGTTAGCAGCCTCATAAATCGATTAACCCAGATTTTTGCATGCCCCAGGAAAAAAAGCAGACCGATTACACCGAGAGGACTCCAAAAGCGAATCCTAAAGCGTAAGCCCGAGCCAATTGTTATACTTTGAGCGATTGTTGGACCAAGCCTGAAGAATGAACTAAAAATGTCCAGATTGTAAAGAGACAAAAGGACACAACCTAACCAAAGGGCAACAACATTGAAAAGAGAGAAAGCACACACACCTTTCAGATCGGCGATAAGCCAACCCATGGCCAAGACTGCTAATGAAATTAAATATTTATAAATATTAATCCTAGAGTAGCCATTTGCTGTCAACGGACTAGATCGTTGTTGTTGATCATTTTGTTTGCTTTGTGCTGGTCTAGGGAATCTGGACCTCGACCTGGTTCGAGCTCCTTGTTTCATCTCGAACCGCTTTGAAATTGAAACCGGGAATTATCCCAGCTCCAGACCAAAGCCAATGGGTACGGGATGGATAATCTGCTTCCGCTTAAGCATATTTGTTATAGTAATGGATTATATCGAGCGCGGAAAAAAGGAATGGGACATCGATACATTTGTGGAACACGGTTTTGACACGAAAAAAAAATGTAAATTGTATCGGTTTTTGATTATTTTTCATCTAGCTCTCGTTATTAAATTCTTTTGATCACTAAATATCTGATTATCTCATTCATTTCTTATTCTCTTTGTAAATTTTTTTTTCATTTTTTTTTATTTTTTTAATTCATAAATTTCTTATTTCATAATTTTCTAAATTTCCAATCCTTTTATTTTCTAATTTTCAATTTTCAAATTTTCTTATTTTCTAATTTTCTAATTTTCTAATTTTCTAATTTTCTAATTTTCTAATTTTCTTATTTTCTAATTTTCTAATTTTCTAATTTTCTAATTTTCTAATTTTCTAATTTTCTTATTTTCTAATTTTCTAATTTTCTAATTTTCTAATTTTCTAATTTTCTAATTTTCTAATTTTCTAATTTTCTAATTTTCTAATTTTCTAATTTTCTAATTTTCTAATTTTCTAATTTTCTAATTTTCTAATTTTCTAATTTTCTAATTTTCTAATTTTCTAATTTTCTAATTTTCTTATTTTCTAATTTTCTAATTTTCTAATTTTCTAATTTTCTAATTTTCTAATTTTCTAATTTTCTAATTTTCTAATTTTCTAATTTTCTAATTTTCTAATTTTCTAATTTTCTAATTTTCTAATTTTCTAATTTTCTAATTTTCTAATTTTCTAATTTTCTAATTTTCTAATTTTCTAATTTTCTAATTTTCTAATTTTCTAATTTTCTAATTTTCTAATTTTCTAATTTTCTAATTTTCTAATTTTCTAATTTTCTAATTTTCTAATTTTCTAATTTTCTAATTTTTTTATTTTCTAATTTTCTAATTTCTCCAATTTTCTAATTGTCGAATTTTCTAATTTTCTAATTTTCTTATTTTCTTATTTTCTAATTTTCTAATTTTCTAATTTTCTAATTTTCTAATTTTCTAATTTTCTAATTTTCTAATTTTCTAATTTTCTAATTTTCTAGTTTTCTAATTTTCTAGTTTTCTAATTTTCTAATTTTCTAATTTTCTAATTTTCTAATTTTCTAATTTTCTAATTTTCTAATTTTCTAATTTTCTAATTTTCTAATTTTCTAATTTTCTAATTTTCTAATTTTCTAATTTTCTAATTTTCTAATTTTCCAATTTTCTAATTTTCTAATTTTCTAATTTTCTAATCTTCTAATTTTCTAATTTTCTAATTTTCTAATTTTCTAATTTTCTAATTTTCTTGTTTTCTAATTTTCTAATTTTCTAATTTTTTAATTTTCTAATTTTCTAATTTTCTAATTTTCTAATTTTCTAATTTTCTAATTTTCTAATTTTCTAATTTTCTAAAAGTCTAATTTTTTAACTTTCTTATTTTCTCATTTTCTCATTTTCCATTTCATCATTTTATCATTTTTTTTATTTTCTCATTTTCTTATTTTTTCATTTTCTCATTTTCTCATTTTCTCAATTTCTCAGTTTTTCATTTCTTCATTTTCTCATTTTCTCATTGTCTCATTTTGTCATTTTGTCATTTTCTCATTTTCTCATTTTCTCATTTTCTCATTTTCTCATTTTCTCATTTTCTTATTTTCTCATTTTCTTATTTTCTCATTTTCTCATTTTCTTATTTTCTCATTTTCTCATTTTCCCATTCCTCATTTTCTCATTTTCTCATTTTCTCATTTTCTCATTTTCTCATTTTCTCATTTTCTCATTTTCTCATTTTCTCATTTTCTCATTTTCTCATTTTCTCATTTTCTCATTTTTTCATTTTCT
>NC_073692.1:105147323-105223766 GCF_029784155.1 Uranotaenia lowii
CGCGAAATAACCCCTTTCTTGGCTGGCCCGATCCGAGAAACCAAACGCACCAGCCAAGGGCGGCAATTGCTTTGGTACATTCGACACTTTTCACACCGGAGATGGGAAATGAAAGAGGAAAAAGCCCGCTCTAATTTGGGGTTAATAAAGAGCGGGCTCTTCCTGTCCCGTCTGGCGTGGTGAGTTGCGCAAAATGTATAATGAAAGAAAAGAAATCGTGAATTAAAAATGGGCTTTGAATGAAGTCTTCTGGGGGCTTCCCAACCTACAGTAGTCCTCCTAGCTAGTAGAGGTACGATTGAAGGTACCGACACTCGCTTTCTATCATTCATTAGACTAGAGAAGAACTAACAGCCCAACAACCAAACCCTTTTTCGGCTTTCTTTTGGGACCCGAGAAGAGATGCAAAGGATTGTGGGATGACACCGAGCAATCAAACAGAAACTTTGCACATTTAAACTTTCCTGTATAGAGGCATATGAGTGGAAAAAAAGCTGCGTGCTAGTTTCGTTGTTGGTTGGCTCCTTTGAAGTGTGACACTGCCGCGCACTTTTTCCTGAGTAGGCACACATTTTAATTCTAAATTCAAAAAGGCTGAACCCAAGAATAATCAGAACGGAACGGGACCATTGATTCGATTATGTGAAAGGATGTGCAGGATCTATGTGGAGAATTTTTGTTTGGAAAACCTACCGCTCTGTTATTATTCATGACGATCAAAATATTATTGCATGCTTTCGAAAACACGCCAAGTGGATTTTATTGCGGTTCGATTTTTTTTCCAGTGGTAAATTTGCAGCCTCCCTAATTTGCAGAGGTTATGGAACTGCCGACTTTGGGATATCTATAGATTTTTATTAATATATATTTATTTTTTCAATCAATTTACTGAAATTTTTTTTTCTACAATCTTCTTTTAACTTTATACTATTAGCACAGATGAACTATATTAGTGAAAAATAGGCCATACGAACGGCGCGTTCGTAAAATGATTTGTTTGGGTGATGCATCAGTCGATGGGTAGATGTCAAATCACTTCCCAATGCGTTTGCATACGTTTGTTTGTAATTTACGAACGCCAGCATCGATAAAAAAAATCACTTCGATATATCATTTATCATTCATGATCATGATTGCACTAAACGGTGAGGCGTAGATTCATCAAACAAAGCAATAACAAAATAATCTAGGTCTGTTTGTAGAATTCAAAGAATTAACACATGTTCATACATTATGTTTCTAGTGTTTTGTTTGACGGATGATGCTTTGATGCTATTAGCCGTATAATGTAACAATAAAAAAAATCAATCATGAATGGTATGTGCAAAAAGAAGTCCCTTCGAACAGGAATCGAACTCGAGTCTACTGATTACCTCTCCGACATCTAACCAATAGGCCAAATCGTCAGACGATACAAGTTAAGCTGTAGCTCTATTATTCAGTTGACTTCATCGAGTTGAATTCGCTGCTAGATTATACGGCAGAAAATGCTCAATATGCCTTCATTGAAAGTGCTCTTTTCGCCTCTAGTGAACAAATTAAAGTAAAAACGCGTTTTAAAATTGACTAAAGTGAAAAAATCAAAAATTTTATGAATTTTTTATGAATTTTTTATGAATTTTTTATGAATTTAGAAACAATGTGTAGCTCATGTTGCAGTGCGTACATATCAGATCAAGATGATTTAAAGGTCATAAAAGCTTATTTGGTGGTGCTCAAAAATTATAATATTTTCGTCACTTGAGAACATAGCTGGTTATTATTCAATATTTCTGTAAATATGAAAAGGATATTTCTTTTTTGGTGAAAAATTAATACTATAGGTAGTACGAAACAAGTCCTCATGAAAATTTGTTTAAGAAAATACGTACTTATGTAGAAAAATGGACTGCTCATTATGCCTCGGGTGCTCCTTATGCCCTCATCTCCCCTAGATCTGTTCTGAGTTGTATTCTAAAGTTGATAGAAAGCTTGATGCATAAGAGGATTCATCAGACAAGTATTGGAATGTGTTTCCAACGTACACAGGAAATTCAATTTTGACTCCAGCAAAATTTTACGGTAATTTTTCCCGCTGGCTTTTCAGCAAAATTTATAGCAATTTTACCAACAAAATTCCAGCAATATCAATTGCTATCCCGATTGCTAGAAAACAGTAATTATTTTTTCATAAAACAACAGGAACTTTTTGGATTCTAAATTTGATTTCAAATTTAAACCGTCATTGTAGTCATGTTTATGAAAAGAAATGTTTGTTAATTTTTCTTGAACGAAATTTATTTTAATTTTTATAAACAACAAAATTTAATAATGTCTGGCAGTGGGTTGGCCGCACGCTTTTTGCTAAGCATGTCCACATATTGCCCCATCTGAAATAAAAATAAAAATTGTAAGTTTCTTTAACTAAACACTTTATCTCTTCGAAAAAAATATATGTTTGGATTAAATGCTTCATCGCTTGAATATGGAGTCAAACAGGCGCAACGAAAAATAACGAGCATAAATCGAGTGCTGGAAAAATCAGCAGAGAATGTTTGCTGGTTTCCAGAAAAAAAGGATTTTTTTGCTGGAAATCGAGGCAAAAATTAACTATGTAGAAGAGCAAAAATTTAAACAATTTTGAGAAACCGACAATTGGGGCATCATGCTACACTTGTCAACTTCAATGGCTTCTTAAAGCCTATGTCCACAGTTAATCATACCACGTGTACATCAAAAGTTTCGAGGTTGATTGGACATCAAATTGACGTAGTCAGAAAAATTATTGGTTTCGCCAGTGTTTGTTATTTACAAAAACATACAATTTTCACTTTAAAAAGAAAAAGGGGTAAGTAGCAACAAACTTTGTTTTGAATGAAAAACCAAGTGAAACGATTGAAAATTTATTGTTTTTGATATTTGTGATTTGTGATGTCATAACGCATAAAGCACCAATTGCAGTGATTTTTATTTTACATTTTTCTGTTAAAAATGTTTTTAGAGCAAAGGCATAAGGGTACTGCATACATTTAGGGGCAAAAAATACTACAAAAAAATCCAATAGCTGAAATCATAAAAAAATGTTTGTATGGATGAAATTTCCAGCATATTGAAACGATAATTGAAAGGTGAATCTTTGATTTGCTAACCGCTTACTGAAAATTTGAAAAAGGTAAGCATAACACTGATTTGGGAAACATTTTCAAACACTATTTTGATTCAAGAAGTGATCCTGCCAAATACAAGGATAAATAAGGACAGTTTACAGCTAGTTTTCAAAATATTTTTATACAACAAAGCTCCACCATTCCACGATAAGATTTTTCTTGTGCCTATTTAGTGGAAAAAAAGAACAAAAAATTAAAGGAATTTATCTACCAGCTCATACAGGCTGCTCCGAGAATTTTAAATACACTTCTTTTCTTAAATAAAAGAAAAAACATTAAAAAAAAAGTTTTATTCTTAAACATATTGCAATATAGCATTTTCTTCCAATTATAATTAACTTAGCAGTTTTTGTAGGGTATGCGAGTTTTCACAATTTTCTCTTTACACTACCCATCAGCCTCTGCACAGTGCTTTCTCTGACCATTTTTTATCACTTTAGGCCATTCTTCCTTGAATTCTTTTACACTGTTAGTTAGCGCCAATAAGGATTTCGTGAAAAATGGATTGAAAGTAAAATATTCGATAAACAAGCTAATGGTCTAATCGTAAAATAGTAGTACATTTTAGGTCAAAAGTAGGACGTTAGGGCAAGAGTCGAAAAAGTAAGACATGTCCTACCAAAGTAGGACGTCTGGTAAGCCTATATAGGGGAAAGGTTTCCAAAATGGGCCTATTGGGTTAAATGACCCTACGGCCGTTTGACGAAATGGCTGACAAGACAACATATCTAATCAATGCTCGAAATGCAATACGGTTTGAACATGAGAAAAGAAAGAATTTTTTGAATAAACCATCTCAAAAAAATTTAAAAATTCATACAAGATTTTGATACCTTTTGATGTAATATTTTGACTTTTAAAAATTATACGTAAAGAAGCTCAAAACAAAAAGTTGGGTGGTTTTTGTTTCTTATTCAAATGAACCTTAGAAGTAAAACAAATTTAAGCTTTTATGACGGTTTCCTAATGATTGGAAAATGGAATAAAAGAGTGTTTTTGTATGCCCCCATAATGTTTGTAATATGCCGCTATGCTAAAATAACAGGTTAAATGGAATAAATATATGATTTTTACTATTAAAACTTCGAATTTAAGCTCTAATTAACACGTTTAGAGAAAATTGAAAATCTTAAAACAGATTTGATACAGTTTTTCTTATGGATGAATTGCCTACATAATACGGCAACCCTAACTTTTGTTTAATTCTACAAAATAATAAAAGCAATAGATTTTCATAAAACTTCAGCTTTGTCGTATGAAAGTTACCAGTTCTTAGCATTTCCATTGAAATTGTATGGAAATATTTCCAAAAAACAGATAATTTGCCTAAAACATAAATAGGCGCATTTAGCCCGTACGGTTTGAGGTTCGTCAATTTCGACAACAGTTATAATAAAATCGATTTCTCAAAAACTGAAGGAGATTTTAACATAAAAGTTACTCCAATGTTTAGAAAACATATGTCTGCTCATGTGTCTATAGTTTTTGTACACATATTCAATGTCATATTTGATAAAACTAGTATTCCGCTTAATAGGCGCATATAGCCCGCTTCTCCCCTACGTTCGACGAATTACCAGGAAGAGGCAGAAAACGAGGACCATCTGACCCAAATCTGGACCGTAAGGTAATCAACCTCATCAACCGGAATCGATCGATGTCCATACGGGATTTGGCGAAAAAAGCTGGAACATCGATCGGAATGGTACAGCGGATCAAGAAGCGGAAAAACCTGAAGACATAGGACAAGAAGCAGAAAGTGTCCAAACAAACGGCTGAACAAAAATCACGAACCAAAATCACAGCCCGGAAGCTGTATCATCGGATTTTGCAGAAGCCAGATGCGTGCATTCTCATGAACGATGAAACTAATGTAAAAGAGGATTCCAGTACTCTTCCAGGACCACAATTCTACACTGCAGCTATTCGGGAGGATGTGAGTGACCACGAGAAGTCGATTGAGGTGGTAAAATTTGGACAGAAAGTGCTTGTGTGGCAGGCAATCTGCTCCTGCGGATTGAAGTCGGCGAGTTTTTTTTTTAAAAAAGGAACAATAAATGCCGATACCTACCTAAAGGAGTGTTTGTAGAAAAGGTTGCTGTTGCTGACACTATATAAGAAACATACGACTCCACCATTGTTCTAGCCGGACTTGGCGTCAGCCCACTACGCTAAATCCACTCTTAGATGGTTTGAGGATAACGATGTAGATTTCGTTGAGAAAGTTATTAACCCACCATACTTCGCCCCAAAGAACGATATTGGGCTATCGTCAAGAGAGTTTTCAAGAAAGATGGTAAGGCCAACAGGACCATGGCGATTTTCAAGAAAAATTGGAGGGCTGCGGCCAAGAAGTGCGATCAATCAGCTGTACAAAACCTAATGAAACGCATCAAGTCGAAAGTCCGAGAATATTACCACTAATTACTTTTTAACTTGTATTTTTTTATAAACTGTAAGAATAAGCTTTTTAAAACACTTCCGAACTGTTTCTTTGTTTGAATCATCAATAAAATCAATACATTGAAAATAAAGTGGTTATAACTTATTTTCGATACACTTCTTATTATGATTTCCTCTAATCTCTAAAATACTGGACAATTGTCACTAAAGATTGTCGGAGAAGAAAGCACGCAACGCTTTTTATTAGCATTTCAACAAACGCAGCAAAATTAAAGGTACATAGGTATAGAATTAATATTCTTGAATCCCTAATTTTTGTTTTTTTTTCTCATTTAAAATTCTTTATTCTGAATACTCATTATCATTTGAAAAACTCTAAGCTGTAAAATTCGAGTTAGGATTTTAAACTCTGAATTTTTAAATTTATTGGAAGATGTAATCTGTAATTCTAGAGCAAAAACACATTTATCAAAACCCAAATACAATGAAAACGTTCCGCACACATCTGAGGTGCCGAATCTTTTATTTTCCTCACCGAGAGGGAGAGAGCAACAAAGTCAATCGAAAACAAACCAATGAATGCAACAAAGCTTGGCCGGCATACTGCTAATAATCTTTGATTTTGGTCCAAGAATTGAATGACGTTCGGTTGCATCTTTATTTTCCATCTTCCGAAAGGTTTTCTTCACCTGGGCCGCTTCATTATGTATCTATAGGTCTGTCAGCCTATCTTCTTCTGTTGGACAGTTTCTTCTGATGAAAGGGAAAAAACCAAAAGTATTTCTATTTAATTTATTATCCCGCATGTGCTTCGGCTAGATGAAAACCGCAGTTTCTTGTGGGATGTAGTCAGGAGGTGTGGATCGATGACAGTTTCCATTGACGACAGTTATCTTTTGGATTTTGCCGATGTTCTGTTCACCGCTCGCTTACTGGAAAATATCCTTCTTCTCGAGGAACCTTCGACCTTGATTTGGGCATCGGAATCGTCCTGAGGAAAACGTGAAAAGGAAAATTTGTTTTACAACTCACTCAATTGAATTGTTTGCCGCTTCGGCAGATGTGGTTTTTTGACAGGTCAATGTGACACGGCATGGATTGCGAACACGTGTTTTCAGTCAACGGGAGCGAAGATATCATAACAAAAATGTTTACCGTTGACGGGATGAAAATCCCGGCCCCAGGAACGTAAGATTCCACCAGGTTGGAAATGCTTTCGAAATGAGCACAAGCTTGGATTTATGAACCACAAAAAATAACAGGCAATAACACTGTGTTTTATGTACGTTTATTTGCAGTCGAGTTCGGGCTTATGGATTAAGTTTGAGAGATCGGAAAGTACATTGACTTTATTGCGCGACCTGTATTGAAACACAGCGAGCACCAAGCACGACTGGCTGCAGGCTGTCGGCCGTAAATTAATCAAGCAATCGTAATATTTGGCTGTTTTGGGGAATTTTGGTTTGCGAAATTTGATGGAAACAAGAGATTGAAAAACAGATACTATCTCTTGTCGGGATTTTCATATGTGGATTAATCTGTCAGACTGGATTTGCAAATAACTGAAAATGTTGTAGTTATAGGTATCTAGAGTAGCACATTCTTAGTGAAATTTATTTGTGCGATTACTTGAATATTATTAAACCACAATACTAGGAAAAACTCATTATTTAAAACGTTTGAATTAGGGCCAAAGGGACAAATGATTGTCTTGCTCTGCTGTCTTCAGAGATACAAATGGCGTATGCAAAACCTGAGCAAATGGCTTCGGTATTTCTAGACATAAAAGGAGCTTTTGATGCAGTCTCAATAGAGGTTTTGTCAGAAAAATTGCACTCCCGGGGTCTGCCTCCACTATTGAACAACATCTTATACAGTTTGCTTTGTGAGAAACACCTTAAATTTGCGCAAGGAGATATTGCAATAACAAGGACTTCATACATGGGCCTACCTCAGGGTTCATGTTTGAGTGATCTTTTGTATAACTTCTATGTAAGCGACATCGACAGTTGTATCTCTGAACGCTGCACGCTGAGACAACTTGCAGACGTCAGTGTAGTATCTGTAACAGGATCTACAGAGTCTAATCTGCACAGGCCTTTACAAGATACTTTAGACAGATTGTCATCCTGGGCATTGGGGCTTGGGATTGAGTTTTCTCCACAGAAAACGGAGATGGTTGTTTTCTCTAAGAAACATCGACCTGCTCAACCTAAGCTTCAACTCCTAGGCAGAACGATCACTCAATCGAGGTGTTTTAAGTATCTTGGGGTTTGGTTTGATTCGAAAGTGCACCTGGCGAGCTCACATTGAGTATCTGAAAGGAAAATTTCAGCAAAGAATTAATTTTCTCCGGCACCTGGTGGGGAGCCCATCCCGAAGATCTAATAAAACTCTATAGAACAACTATTCTCTCGGTAATGGAGTACGGCAGTTTCTGTTTCCAATCAGCTGCCAAAACACACCTCATTAAACTCGAGCGTATTCAATATCGTTGTTTACGAATAGCACTGGGTTGTATGCCCTCAACGCACACAATGAGTCTCGAAGTTTTAGCAGGCGTACTCCCACTGAGAGATCGATTTTACTCATTATCTCTCCGGTTCCTCATCAGGTGTGAAATCATGAACCCATTGGTGATTGCACATTTTGAAAAGCTACTCTATAGTTGCGCTACATGGGGACCTCATTCACACGATGAGATGTCGGTTCCTAACTCGTCAGAGAAGGGGTTGCGTATCCAGTTGTGTTAGAATGAGGTATTGCTGACAGAGGATTCGGAAACGAGTATTGCCTTGGAGCGCACTAGCGCGAATTGACCTCCCACTATTGAAGCAAAGTGTGTCAAACAGTTCGAGGTGGGAACAAAGGTCAGTGACCCCAGGTGGACTTTATGGCGTAGGGGGTACAGTGTTCCTTAGCATTGTATCATGAGTCGTCCAATTGCACCCATGGACCCAGAGTAGCAAAATGGGGGGTCGCGGTGGTTCGCCGTGCCTTGGAATGCAATCCGTAAAATGGATTTACCACCTGGGCTAACAACAAACACCGTAGTTTTGCCAACGTGCACTCAGGCAAATTTTAATTATAATTTTGCGTCTTATAAACCACATTATAGAGTGCATAATTGTTTTTCATAAAAGCCTTATATAATTCTTTCAGTTTTCATAAGAACACCTTATCAAAAATAGAAGAAACGGCATTGTGAAAATATAATGAAAATTCATTCATTCCATCAGTTTTTTCGTCATCTAACGAAGCTCTTTCCGTGAAGTTCAAAATTTTCCTTAAGTGAAATGTGTATTTTCAATTGTAAGTTTGAGTTGCAGTTTTTCTTCTAAAAGGGTAAATATATTTGTAAACTTAAACATATTTTCTCGTTTACTTTTTAGCACGCTGAACAAATGCAAGGTCAAAGATCCATATGTTACAAAAAACCTTACTAGAACCAAGAGTTGATGTGCTGCTGATGGTGACCAATTATGATATTTTGTCAAACAAATTAGCAAAAAAATAAATGTAAACATAAAATATTTTGAAGTGTTTTTATTACACGTGAAATTTTTGTTTCCACAAGAACCCTTTATGAAAAGCAAAACCCTCCCATTGAAGTAGGTGTTTATGAATTTCATAAAAGAATCTTATGAATTTTTCTGAGTGTATGTGATTGCTTACATTCTTTAGATTATTGCGCATTTAAATCGAATTTTTAAAAACGTCGCTGACGAATTTTCAGCACAGCACAAACTTCCGACAATCTAGTACTTCACTTTTCTCTGTCGGAAGTCGGAAGTACGGACTTCCGAAGTAAAATTTAGTGCTGGCGCGATATTGTGAATGTAAATAAAATTTTTAGAAACGTCGCTGAAGAACTGTCAACAAAACACAGACTTCTAACAATCTAGTACTTCAATTTCCGTTGTGGAAAGTCTTTCGGAAGCCGGAAGTCCGGACTTCCGAAATAAAATTTAGTGCTAACGCGTTAATAATATTTGTTTGGCAAATTTCCAATGTGTCTCATCACATACTCGACACCATGGCTTCGTGTAGCTGTTATGGAATGAATGTGATACGTGTTTATGAATGTGTTAATTATTTTTAATTTTATTTTTAAATGTGTTAATTGGATGAACGAGTCAATCTTTACGCAACTGTTTTTAAATTAAGATAACGTTATTTATGATATTAATTCAAAACAGGTATTACTTGAACATTTAGGTACCTGCCCAACTGGCAAAAGATTGATCGTTCCTAAATTTTATATGATCATTTAACAGAGAAATCTTGTACCATGAAACACATTTATTACACAAATTTGTTTCCTACATCCAGGGTTGCCAAAAACTTATTTTTTCAAAATTCATAATAAATCAATTTTAACGGAAATTCCGTTCGAAGTGAAGACCTTTTTTGGTCGTCAATCCACATTTAGACGTCCACCAATGTCTTTAATGCAGTTCTGTACTACCCATTTCCATCATAAATCTTTACAAAAATCTGGGAAAATCAGGCTTCATTCAAAAAAATCAGGGAAAAACGGAGGCTTATCAGGTTATTAGGTTGAGCTTCCAACATTTAGGCAAATCCTGAAAAATAAGGCACATTGGCAACCCTGCGTACAACTTGACCTTAAACTGTGGTCAGTGCTTAAACTCCGTTGTTTATCGAATCATTCTAGTTGAATGTTCGGCATAAACAAACCAAATTGATTTTGAATCCCTGATACAAACCTAACACGACTGTGTGAATATCAAACAAGAGCAAATTTAGTGAAACAATCAGCTGAACGCTATTAGAAATTTGTTTAGAGTTTACATTATCATTTTCTCGCTGCTAATTGAATCACGCATATTAAACTTTTATTTCTTAAAAATGTATCCAAGGCCATTTTTATGTCCCCCACTCTGCCATTGCATTTGAGATTTCTTCTTGATAAGCTCCCGCCGAAAGCTTTTAAAAACGATACAAGAATCACCTGCAAGAGCACCTATTTATCGTTTTCCTGCTCACAAACTTCAGTCATCAACTGCTGCTAGACATTTTTTTCTTGGTTTCTGTCAAGTTGGAACATAAAGAGTTAAAAAGGTCTCCAATACAATTTAAAACAAAATAAAAGTTCCTTCCTAGGGCCCCTTCCTTCCTTTTCCTTTAACTTTCGCAAACATCCAGCCAGCAAGCAATTCAAACAACCAAATTCAACGGCTAAGCTATTATCAAAGCAAGCGCTGTTTTTTTTAATTTAGTGAAAATCCGTAACCATGTCGCATGGCAACCAGTTTTTTTTAGGAAATTATAATATATTTATATTTTATTAATACTACAAATATGTTTAAAATTCTCTGATTATCCATGGCAAATCCATTGTAAATTTGTGCTAAAACACAATGGTGTTGCAGAAATAACATAATAAATTTGTTTCTCTATATCCATGCTACTTTTGAGGCATTTTTAATAAGGTTTTACCAGATTACAGATTGATAAATATTTTCTTATACATGAATAGAGAAGACCTAAATTCATAGCTCAATATGCATTTGTAAAACGGAAAAGGAAAGTTTAATAAAACTACAGCTTTTTAACGAATGCAGGGCAGGGCCTTCTCAATTTTGTCACATGTTTAAAAATTGATCGGTTTTCTGAAATAACAATTTCTTCTTTTATACCTTTTTACTGGAGGCGTTTAATTTTAGGAAAATATCCAAAAACATGTTTTTGTCCTTTAATGGTATCCAAATAAGGCAATAATAACAAGAAATTAATGAAAATTATCTTTGTACCTCAAACAGATAGGTATAAATCGGAAAATTTCATTCAAAAAGAACTACAAAAAAAAACAAAAAACAATTTCAAATGCCCAAATGGTTTTATGTTAGATCAATCAGATAGACATTTTGCTGCAGCATTTTTTACTTTGCGACAAAAAAAAATGAGCCCTTTTGAAAAGATTTGTAATCGTTTATGATAAAAATTCGTGCCGAAACCGAAACAAAATCAAGCTGTTGTTTCATAGATGCGGCATGCTCAGTTTGGTGAAACTTGTAAATTTATTCAATGCAAAACTCTCTCAACGACTTAAGAAAAGTTTTCAGAATGGTCATTCCATTAAAACAAAATTTGATGCCTGCTCACTGGTCGGTGATTTAACGATGATCTATTTGATATTTGAGCGCATTTTTTTATTTTTTCTTCTGATTTCCAACCCGGGGTTTTCTGGTGTGGTGTGGTTTTCGGGTTGTTTTCGAGTTGAGAACTATAACTACATATAACTATATCAAACCCTGTTTCCTACCACATACCATGCCAATCTAATTAAAAAAAAATAATACCAAGCCATAAAAACAAGATTTTTAATATAATATCTGTAAAATCTGGGCACTCTGAGCAAAATCAGGGCAAAATCTGTGTCTGACCAATATCTGGACGAAGGGTCACAAGTCTGTGTTTTACAGACAAATCTGGGCACCTCGCAACCCAGAACTTGACATTAATAGGAAACATCCAGTACCCACACTGGAATCGAATCCATATTTGCAGTGGACCTGCTGATCATCGTCTCGCACGCTAAACGTTGGGCCACCGAGGCATATGCCTTGTCATATGACAAACAACGCTAAATGCGAATAAAACAAAACCTAAAAGTTTAGCTCGTGTAATTGTGAATCCCAGTAAAACCATTGTCCGTAATTTAAAGGACATAAAGCAATTTGTTTTTTTTTTCTTTATTATAGAGACTTTACTTTTTTTATAGTCTCTTTAGTAATTTGTCAATAATTGACGAAACATGACAATAACAAAGATTTTTGTGTGAAAGTGTTCGGGCGTATTACCAAATCCAAAAGGGGTCGGTAGCTCTGAATTCCTAACAAATAAACTATCTTGCTATGAATCCAAAAGGCTAATATGTTCGAAGTATTTCAAATTCTCACCAACATATTGTATTGATCAACATTTTGTATTAGATCATTGTTTTAACACTGTTTACCACACTGTGAGCTGCAATATATATTATGCAAGGTATTGTAATTTACCAACCTTATTTAGTGTACTTGACAACAATTTATGAGTTTCTATATATTGTAGTTCAACTTGATTGACACTTTATTGATTTCAAGATATTTATTTATTTCCAGTTGAACCAAGATTTTTTTCAATTGGCATTGCAACCTTCCTAGAGGATAAAGGAACCGGTTCTAGGACTCCATTTCAATCCAAGACACTGCTGTCTCGTTATTGATCCCACTTATCCGAACAAACCATTAGCCACTTGATGGTGAACTTCCTCGCTTGGACCTCTCAACAACGTTCCGTCGGATCAACGCACGATGGCGGCGGCTACACACCTCAATGGCATAAACGGAAGGAATCAGTAGCACGGATCCCTGTCCCAGAAGCATAATCCGGCTGCCGAGCTGCAACAACAACCAGTTTTATTATGCTTCAATTTTCTCGCGCAAGCTGAAGCCTTCGGAGTCCGCAGACCTTTGTTCCACCACTTCAGAAGGAAAGCACCACAAGAGGTTTATGCGGTAAGGTATAAGCAGTAGACTGGCCCATAACCAAAAAAATCTTTATATTCCACGCGGCACCCCCTAGGTTGGTGCATTCAGGTGAAAAAATGACTTTCTGAAAGTTTCAGGTCATTTGGAAAAAGCACGAGCTGGCGCAAAGGAATTGAAATTTGTATGGAGATTTTCGGCAAAATGTATGAAAAATCGACATACTTTCACTCTTTGTGTTCTAAAATATGTTTCCAGTATGCTAGAAAGCTCAGAATTTCAGGAATTGTAGTTCAAACAATGACAAACAAGTTTGTTGAACATTGTGACGCGATACGAGTTGACTGTGATGAGTTATCCGAAATTTAAGGTGTGATTTTTTTCGCATTTCATCGATATATCGTGAACGGTGTATAGGTGGATTATTAGTACTAACTTGATCGCATTGTCAGACAATGAGAATTACAGATGAAGAGTTTGTGTCTTCGGCAAAGTTGTAGGTTATTTTATAACAAATATCTTTGCAAAAAGTTGAAACAATGGTTTGAAAAACTATAAACTGCTGCATTGTGCGACGACGCGATCAAGTTAGTGCGATTATTAGCCCGTACACCGTTCAGGATATATCAATGAATTGCGAAAAAGATCACACATTCAGTTGCGGATAACTCATCACAGTCAACTCGTATCGCATCACAATCTTCTACAAACTTGTTTTTCATTGTTTGAACTACAATTCCTGAAATTCTGAGCTTTCTAGCATACTGGAAACATATTTTAGAACACAACGAGTGAAAGTATGTCGATTTTTCATACATTTTGCCGAAAATCTCCATACAAATTTCAAGTCCTTTGCGCCAGCTCGTGCTTCTTCCAAATGATCTCAAACTTTCAGAAAGTCATTTTTTCACCTAAATACACCTACCTCGGGGGTGCCGCGTTGAAAAAAATGTTGTAAAAATCGTCCCATACAAAGTTGGGCCAGTCTAATAAGCAGAGGTGAGAACAAAAACGCAGCTGTTGCCAACAACACACCCGCTCCCGTATAATCAGCGGAACGCGCAGCGCAGCTCGATCCGCTTGCATCTTGTTTCGGGGTGTAGCCTAGGTGTAGCGTGTAGGTAGCTTGGTGAAAAAAAAACCCAACATGGTAGGCCAAGGAAACGAAACAGTAAATTTCCCTTACCATCGCGCGACCGACCAGTTTGTTTACAGTCGAAAGGTGCGAAAATAAGAGGCGGAGCGTTTGGTTGGGTGCTCGCTCCGATTGCGATGCGGGAGCGAGGAGAACGTCGCTACGAACAGGAGTATCAAAGTGTATCAAAGAAGTATCAACGTGTGCGTGAATGCAGGTCCATCGAACCGGATTGCATCAAACGAGGAGAGGTTGGTTGATTCGCGTTCCGCTCGGCTCCGCGACTTCTCTCAGTCGACCAGCTGAAGGAGAAGAAGAGCGTTGGGAGAGAGAATGCCTAGCGTGAGAAGAGCGTTCGTTCACAAATAAATAAAGCTATTTAATTGTGAGATGCGCCGTTTTAGGGGTTCGCCGCATAGATAGGATGTGCAAGGAAGCGTGAAAATGATGGGTGCGCAGCGGGTTCGGATCAACGATCCGATTTATAAATCAACTTTAGATATCGGCTTCTTCGTAGCCAGCAATGGCCGTCGGGGTTATTTTGAAGAGAATTTTCCAATAAAACCGTTGTTATTTGGTGAAGAAATTCAGAAGTTTGATGATCGTTATAATTTAGAATTCGGATACTTAAATGAAATTAATTTTTTATTCATATATGCATTGAAAATGTTTCAACAACGATAGCAAAGTAAAAATGGAATGTTGAATTGTTAATTATTGTCAGTTTAATCTTAAGCCTATATTTAGGTTTCAGTTTCCCAAATCATTTCAAAATTTTACGATTATTAGCCATAAAAAGAGGTTTCCATTTCTCTCGTCAAATTGTATATTCACAGCCTAAATTTTGTGTTCAAAACTTTTGGCTCAGAGTTGCTAAAGCGTGCAGACAACAATACGCGAAACCATCATCAAAATGGTGTACGAGTATAAATCTAAAGCTACCCCAGAGCTCCGAGCAAGCGAGAGATACTTAAACGCAGGATGTCCGTCGTAAAAATGTTAGATTTATTGTACCCCAATCTAATTGCCGTGAGTTTGCTAAGAAACAATAAAAATATTGAGTGTAAAAATGACAGTTCCGAGCGCGATGCATAAATAAACAACTGAATTTACTGTGGTCCCATCTCCAACGGACGCTTGGATGAGCGCTGTTTTGAGCAGTGGTTTATTGCCAAACAACTGTAATTTTGCATTCATTTTAAATGGTTGAAGTCGGTCAGAGTCCTCTATTTTGTGACAACAAAAAATAAGTGTACGATCACTCACAACAGTCGAATCCTGATTGGATCTTATGACTCTTTCCTTTTTAGTTGCTTTGAAGTCGTTTTGGTCCTCTTTTGTTAAAAGTCCTTCGGGTTAGATATCTTTTATAAGACGATCTCTACCATACTCTTGAGATTACTTACTTATATATATATATACTTTTGATGAACATTTAACCATTACAGTTTTTTTTTAATTCAACACATATTACGGTTAAAACTACCGACTGAACAGTAATTTTACAAATTTCATAAAAACAATGAGCAGTATTTATCTCGGTTAAATATTGAATTGACAACACCAGATAGTTTTTCAGAAGCTCGAATGGAAACTTTTGAGCTTGCTTATCTCTGATCTTAAATTTTCAGCCGTTCTGTCTGAATCTTCATCTGTGCTACAAAAACCTATTTCAAAACAATCTTAGCAAGCCTTTCATATCTGTGCTCAAATGTTCTCATCAATGTTTTATCTGGATATATTAGTTCGTTGTCTCATTGAGAGACCTTCATTTGATTATCTAATTAAATCGAAATGTTAAGTGGTACTTATTTGAAAGTTCTTGTAAATTAAAATGATTTTTATTTGATATATCATATAATATATCCAGGGTGTCACAATATGTCTAAGAGCAAGTTCACTGGGGTTGGGAAAAAGTGTTGTAAAAAAAATTGAAGGCCGAACTGAATTGAGGATCTTGAAAATGTTTTTGCATGGTTAAATTTTCAATATGTGCCACAAGTGTCAAAATTTCTACCACTTTCTCCCAACACCAGTGAACTTGCTCTAAGCACGATTTCGATACAACCCTGCTTATTCCGGATGACGTTTAAAGAGTTGATTTCTGCTATGTGTTGTTGTATACAGTTTACCTTAAAACTCTGTGTATCGTGAGCTCATGTTTTCATAATTTTCGTGAAAATGAGAAGCATTTTCCCGGTAAAGTGGAAAAATATCGTGGACAAATGGTGTACTTTCCCAAACATTTTGCCGAGTCAGTTGTTGAAAATAGGAGAAACTGGCATTGGGAATCCGATTCGGAAGTATGAAGAGGAAAGCAGCTTCGTCGACAACAAAATAAAAATCTGGGTGGAAACCGTGTGCGGTGAACAAAACTTTGGACCGGAAAGTCATGCGTGCTTACGCCAGTAGGAAGACTGCAATAGTTGGGAATGTGGCAAAAAAGTGGAATCCTCTCTCCGCACCGTCCACCTTGCAAGGTAAGATTGGATCTAAGTACATATAAGAAGCAGGAGAAGTCGAAGCGGAGTCAACAACAAGCCGCTTCTGTCAAACAAAGAGTTCGTAAATTATATGACGACTGTGTGGAAAACCGGTGTGCGTTATCATCAACGACGAAATATTGAAAATTTGATTACAAAACGCTTCCAAGTGACCAGTATTTCACTGTTTAGGGTGACCAAAATGTTGACGGGACGGAGACAATAATTTTTACAGAAATAATTGGTTAAAGTTTGGTTTGTCAAGCCATATGTAACTATGACATGTATTCCGAGCCGTTCGGGAGCACTGAAACATTGAAAATAGCTGTTTACGTCCAAAAGTACCTGAACCATCATCGCCTGTTCATTATGATTCGCAAGCATGATCACCCAGCCAACTATTTTGGCTGAATTTGGCATTGGTTCTTTACTCTAAGGACCCGATGGCTCGGCACCAATCCAACGAAGCCCAGGTCGTACCGAAGGAGATAAATCCGCCGAATTGTCCTCAAGCGAGATCGATTGAAACTTTTTGGGCCCATATCAAATCGTTTTTGAGAAAACAAGTAAAGCCTGCAGATTCTATCTAAAACATTGCAATAGACTGAAAAAGTGTTCAAAATCATCAGAAATTAGTCTGTGCTGAAGCGAATGAGCAGTCTTAGAACAAAAATTCGATCACTGGCCTACGACTGACTGAAATCTATTTTTTTATTGATTCACTGTAGAATAATACTATACTATTGGTTTTATGAATTCAACTATGAATATGATAGCTTCAACTACAATTGTATGATTGATTCAACAATAAGTATAATAAATTCAACTGTATATACTGATTGTTGTTAAGCATTCAATAAAATATATTGTAAATTCAAATATACAGCTATGGTTGGTTCAACTATAAATATTATTGAATCAATTATATTTCCATGATCGATTTTAAGCCTTCAACTATATTTTATTATGGTTTTTTTTGTAGATTTCCTGCATTCATTTTTATGTTCACTTTGGTTTTATACAAATTTTGTTTATTTGTAAGCACAAAAAGAAAAGATTATGTTAACAACGAATAATATGATAATGCTTTGTTCGGGTTAGCCGTCAGCACATCAATGGTTTTGGCATTGTACAGCCATTTCTGCTTACCGATGAAACGCAAATCGGTGCCATAAAACCGGGAAGTTGGACTACCGATTCCTCCAGCTGCATCATTTCCTTCGCTTGCAATTTAGTTGCTGCCGCATTTGGCTTGAATTAACCTGAAGGGAGACAAATTTTTGTCACAATTTTATTTAAACATGCAAATTATATGCTTTTGCTATATATCTCCTGTTTTTCCATTGATAAAAACGAGCTGTCTGCTGTTGAGGGCACACTAGCTACAACATGTAGTGTTTGGATGTGTAGTAATTATTCAAGTATTACAGTATCAATCATAAAAATATAGTTGAATTTACTGTATTTATAGTTCAATGCTTCAAATCAATCATACATTTGTAGTTGAATCAAACCTATTTACAGTTTAATCAATTATTGCAGTTGAATCTATCATATTTATAGTTGAGTGTGAGAGGTCAACCAAGAATTCATAGTTGAATCTATAATATTTTCAAAGTTGAATACCAAAAATCATTATAGTACCACCAAATTGTAGTTAAATCTATATTACTTACAGTTGAATGAATTTTACTATTACAATTGAATCTATCATAATTATATTTGAATGTGAGAGGTCAACCAGAAATGTATAGTTCAATCTATCATATTTATAGTTGAATGCATAACATAAACCATACAATTGTAGTTGAATCTATCATATTTACAATTGAATTGATTGATTGCGTGAGGTCAATCATCAGTTTGTAGTTAAGTCTATTATATTTGGAAGTTTCATAAAGATTGGGCAACGCTGGCCCAATCTCACAAAAGTGGTTGGTGTAACATCCGCCTGGTGACTCCTTAGGGAATGGATACGAGGAGCACCAGAATGACCATATCAGCAAATTGATCCAATAAATCGAATTGATCACTCGATTTATTGGTCAGTTATTCGACACCCAGACGAAGCATGTGGCCATTCGGAGGCGACACCAACGTGGAAAATTCCATTACGATGCACGATGTGGCATCGTACTCGATGGATGGGGCCTTCATCGTGGCCCTTATCATCGCGGCGATCATCTTTCATTGGCGGCGCAGCCAACGCCGGCTGCGCCAACTAGAGGAGCAGGCCAAGCGCGCGAAGCTTGGCTTGGCTCAAGTATAAGGAGCCCGCGCACATTTAGTGCTGACGCGGGCCGCACATTTACTGCTGATGTCAGCAGCAGTAAACCGTGTGAAAAGTAAGTGTTAATAATATTTCAGAAAATATAGTTCAGTTCCAAGTTAGAATCGAGTGTGTTCGGTTGTCAGCCGAAAGAAAGTATCACAGCCCAGTGTAGTTTAAAGAAGTTGCTCCACTTACATTTTAATAGTTTAACTAAGTTTGCTCCCCCACCGGGGGGAGCAACTTACATCTGGTGATTCCGACGCGATGATCGAGACGTTTAACTAAGTTTGCTCCCCCACCGGGGGGAGCAACTTACATCTTGGTGACCCGACGTGATGATCGGGACGTTTAACTAAGTTTGCTCCCCCATCGGGGGGAGCAACTTACATTTTGGTGACCCCGTTTAACTAAGTTTGCTCCCCCACCGGGGGGAGCAACTTACATTTTGGTGACCCCGACGTGATGGTCGGGAAGTTACGGAACTTCCCGGCCATCGTGTGCGCGCGAATTGAAGAAAAAAGTCACTCCCCTTGCGGCGGGAGCTAAGTAAATTTTGCCATCGTATGCGCGCGAGTTGAAGAAAAAAGTCACTCCCCTTGCGGCAGGAGTCAAGTAAATTTGGCCATCGTGTGCGCGCCAGTTGAAGTAAAAATTCACTCCCCACGGGGGGAGGTAAGAGTTAAGTGTTTGAACTATCTGTGCGCAACCAGTAAAAACTGGGATTCACTCCCCTTGTGGCGGGAGCTAAGTAAATTTGGCCATCGTGTGCGCGAGAATTAAAGAAAAAAGTCACTCCCCACGGGGGGAGGTAAGATTTAAGTGTTTGCGAATTGAGACATTCGTGCGAGTTGGACGTTAGTGCTTAAAGAGGCGAACATAAAACGGTGCAATGTCAACAGAGATTTGATACAGTTAATTAATCACAGCCACAGCCCAGTCATTCCAGTTTGTAGTGGCTCATTGTTATGTGTGATTGATCAAAGTGCAGCGCTTATAAAAGTGAACTGTCCTGGATCTTGGTCGATCTACAAACGTTGGTGATCTGCGATATTATCCAACTGATCAAGTGCAAGAATACCAAACTTTGTGAAGTGCATTCGTTAGAAAGACCCACCGTTGACTAAATCACAAGTAACTGAAATAGTGGTCGTGATATTTAGTAAGAGTTCCGAGACGTTGCATTGTGTACACAGCACGTAAATTGAATATTGGGCGTTTCGAAATCAGGTAAAAGGTGTTTGGATTTCGGTGAGTACGGAAAATAATCATGGCCCAAGCGGGAGAAATTTTGGTCTATGCCAGACAACTGACGGCGCTCGAAGGATCGATTCGAGAAATTAATACGTATGCCGCTGCAATTCGAGTAGGAGACGTACCAGACGTCTCCTTACTACGCGCAAAGCACGATTTGTTGGAAGCACTCTTCCAGCAAGCCTCAAGGGTGGTGTTGGCCCTTGAGGGTATCGAGGGTGCCCCCGAACGAAGGGGACCCCTCACGAATAGCTACACCGAAACAAAGGCCACGCTGTTGGGCTGGATAAGCGAGCGAGAAAGAGCTTTCCAGAACGATGGTCCATCTGGGAGCAGAAACAACATATTGGATCAAACCATTGCAGCCGGCCTGGGTCGATCGGATCATCTACCGCGGATTGAGCTGCCGCGCTTCAACGGATCGCCCACCGGATGGTTGGCCTTCAAAGGCCGCTTCGAAAAGCGCATCAGCACACTTACTGAGGACGCTGACAAGTACGCGTTTTTAGGAAAGTGCTTCGAGCACTTTGACCCGGCCAGACACGCGAGCGAGGCGTTTGAAAGCTCCGGTCTGCCATTTGATGCAGCATGGACGAAGCTCGAAGAGCGATTCTACAAAAAACGGATTGCCTTTGAGGGGTACTTTTTCCAGTTGCTGCGGATCAAACGAGCCCGCGATCAAAACCCAAAAAGTATCCTTGGGTTGATTGACGCGGTGGATACGATGTTATCAGCTACCAAGCAGATAGCGCTTCAAGCATCAGAGCTTGATTGGGTAGCCAACGGACTACTGAACTGCGTAGTCAAGGAGAGACTAGACGAGCGAACCTTGACCAAGCTGGAGGAACGGCTCGATCTGCAGAAGATTTACTCCTGGAAGGAGTTAAAATCGGAGTTGGAAAAAATAGCAAATCAGCTCACCTGTAAAACGGCGATCGAGAGCACACACTTTCCGAAGGCTCAAAATCGAGCGGCAACATTCAACGTCAGCAAGGGACCGCGAAACGATCAAAAGGCAACCGATCCACATGAAAGGGGATGCGCATTTTGCTCCAGCAAAGACCACAGTATCTACGGATGCAAGGACTTCAATGGTCTCACCGTTGACAACAAACTTGAAGCAGTGAAGCAGAAGCATTTATGCTTTAACTGCTTCGGGATGGCACACGGGGCAAGGAATTGCCCCTCAAATGGCAGGTGTCGCGAGTGTCAGGGCCGACATCACACCCTGATACACAAAAACAAGTGACTAAGAGACCAAGAATACGTATTCTTGGCCACTGCAATTGTGCGCATTGCAGTGGATGACACGCATACGCGTAAATTCAGATGCCTGCTCGACTCCGGTAGTCAGATAGAGGCTATCAGTGGAGACGCAGCTGCAAGGTTCAAGGTGCCGCGCACCCAAGACAGAATGATAGTGCACGGAATAAATGGTACCGTGCAAACACGCGAGAAAATAAAGGTAATTCTCGATTTGGATGGGATTCGGCAAAGCATAGACTTGATTGTGTTGCCGACCACACTATGCCAGCAGCCGACGGAGACTATAAGCAGCTCTCGGCTAAGCATTCCCCGGGGGATCAAACTCGCAGATCCCACCTTCTTCACAAAAGGGCCCATCCAAATATTGCTTGGAGCTAAGGTTTTCTACCAGATATTAGGCTCAAAGAGAATCAACACTCCAATGGGACCCACCTATTATGAATCAAAACTAGGGTGGCTAGCCGCAGGTGTACTGCGGCACCACATAACGCAAGAGGAGGTGGGTAGCGTAAACACTGTTACCTCAGCCATCTCAAAAACAGTGGATATAGGTGGAGTCATAAAGCCTAGCGCAATGCTAGCACAAAAACAATCATGTAGAAAATCAACGCCCCTGCTCGTTGAAAAGGGACTCACCTGTTACGTGGATACAGGTGGAGTCATAAAGCCTAGCGCAATGCTAGCACAATCAAGTGTAAAATCAACGCCCCTGCTCGTTGAAAAGGGACTCACCTGTTATGTGGATACAGGTGGAGTCATAAAGCCTAGCGCAATGCTAGCACAATCAAGTAAAATCAACGCCCCTGCTCGTTGAAAAGGGACTCACCTGTTATGTGGATACAGGTGGAGTCATAAAGCCTAGCGCAATGCTAGCACAATCAAGTGTAAAATCAACGCCCCTGCTCGTTGAAAAGGGACTCACCTGTTATGTGGATACAGGTGGAGTCATAAAGCCTAGCGCAATGCTAGCACAATCAAGTGTAAAATCAACGCCCCTGCTCGTTGAAAAGGGACTCACCTGTTATGTGGATACAGGTGGAGTCATAAAGCCTAGCGCAATGCTAGCACAAAAACAATCATGTAGAAAATCAACGCCCCTGCTCGTTGAAAAGGAACCCACCTGTTACGTGGATACAGGTGGAGTCATAAAGCCTAGCGCAATGCTAGCACACGAACAATCAAGGAAGGAAAAGTGCTCGAACGAGGAGCTAAACCAACTTTTTCAAATATTCTTCCAAGGGGATGAACCAGATGCCAGAGAGAACATCTGCCCAACGGAAAATGAAGTGGAGCAACACTTCAGGGAGACTTATCGAATCAATTCAAATGGAAAATTCGTGGTGCAAGTCCCATGGACAAGGGAGCTCTCATGCTTGGGGGACTCATATACGCAAGCGCACCGACGACTGCTATCTCTAGAGCGACGACTCGCTCGGAATCTGGAAACGAAGCTAGAGTACGACAAGTTTATGAAGGAGTACTTGGAGCTAGACCACATGGAGCTGGTCAAAAACAAGGACCAATGCAAGGTCAGATACTACATACCACATTCGTGCGTGGTAAAGCCCGACTCAACGTCAACTAAGTTGAGGGTAGTTTTTGACGCCAGCGCTAAGACCAACACGGGTATGGCGCTGAATGACATCCAGGCAGTTGGGCCGGTTATACAACGAGACCAGTTCGACCTGTCTCTAGACTTCCGCGGAGAAGATTACGTTCTCAGTGCAGACATCACCAAGATGTACAGGCAGATTCTGCCACACGAGGATGACACCTGGGCTCAGTGTATCCTATATAGGTTTACCCCACAGGAAAAGGTTCAAACCTACAGACTCAAGACGGTCACATACGGTGAAGCGTCTTCCTCCTTCCTGGCCTGCCGCGCGTTGCACCAGGTGGGAGAGGAAATGAAAGCGGTCAATCCGCAAATTGCCAACATTATACAACAATGCTTCTACGTGGACAACCTCATGGTGGGAGCAGCAACCGTAGAAGAGCTCAAAGAAATAAAGGAAAAGCTAGAAAGGGCGCTTTTGAACAGAGGTTTTCCATTAAGAAAATGGGCATCGAACAACGAAAGGATATTGGATGGGGTCTCAGCAGAGGATCGCGAACAAACTATCCAAATTGGAGATCGCGAAGCGATCAAAACACTCGGCTTACATTGGTCGCCGAAACACGATACCTTCACCTTCAAAGCGGAAGGTTTCAAAGAAGAGTTCAAAACTATGACTAAAAGGGGCTTGGCCTCGGAAATCCTTCGCCTTTACGACCCGCTGGGGTTGATACAACCCGTAATCGTGTCAGCCAAGATCCTGCTTCAACAGTTATGGAAGCATCAGTTAAACTGGGATGACGAAATCCCCCACGAAATCACATCGGCTTGGCAAAACATCAAGAAAGAATTGCCAAAATTGCAGGAAATGGAATTTCCTAGAAGGGCGGTTCCGAGCAAACCGCATTATCTAGAGCTCCACGGCTTTTCGGACGCCTCAACCAAGGCTTATGGAGCATGCATCTACATGCGCCACATCGACTCAGAAGGAAACATTACCACGAACTTGCTTTGTGCAAAATCTCGAGTGGCGCCACTAAAGGAGATATCGCTACCTCGACTCGAACTCAAAGGAGCACTGCTTATGGCAGAGCTGGGTCATCGTGCCAAGAAACTTTTCGGAGAACGTATATCCAAAGAGTATTATTGGAGTGACTCACAAGTTGTAATCGCGTGGATACACGGATCGCCAGATCGTTGGAAGCAGTTTGTGAAAAACAGGGTAATCGCAATTCTGCAGCACACTACACCAAAGCAATGGGGATATGTGCCGTCGGAGATAAATCCTGCAGACATGATCTCTCGAGGAATCACAACGCGCCTGCTCGTTGAAAAGAAAGGAAAATTCTGGACACATGGTCCGGAATTCTTAGGACGCCATACTAATTGGCCCAATACTCCAGAGTATCACACCAATGAGGAACAAACTAAAAAGATAAGCATCTTCATGGCAATGCCAGAAATACATGAAGACTTCATTCTTGCGTATAAATACCACAATTCGTTTGAAAAAACCCGACGGCATTTTGCATGGCTGCGTAGAGCCATGGACAATTTTTTACCTATGAGACTGCGAGCAAGCAGCATAGCAAATAAAGGACCTCTCTCTCCAGCTGAATTGGAAGAAGGCATGAAACTCATCGTGCGGACTATGCAGCAAAAGGCGTATTCCGTTGAAATTGAAGCACTAAGAAAGGGTGCAGAGATACCCAAAGGACCTTTTCAACACGTTAACCTAACACTGAGAGAAGGATTACTACACGTTACCGGAAGACTATGTATGGCTGACGTGCCATTCACACATAAGAACCCAATCATGATCCCGAAAACTCATCCATTTTCGAAAACAATCATATCACACATACACGAGAAGAACTTCCACTGCGGACTCGAGCTAGTCATAAGCGAATTTCGTCGCACTTACTGGATGCAGAATCTTAGAAAAATTATCCAAGGCGTTCTAAGCAAATGCGTAAAGTGCAACAGAATGAGGCCAAGGAAAACACAGCAACACATGGGCCAATTGCCATTAGCAAGGGTGAACCCCTCGTCAGCATTCACTCACACGGGAGTGGATCTCTGCGGACCTTTCGAGGTATTACTCAACTACAGGACGAAATCGAAGACGGCAGCATACGCCTGCATTTTCATATGCTTCTCAACGAAAGCAGTGCACATAGAAGTAGTCGAAAACCAATCGTCAAGTGCATTCATCGCCGCACTCATAAGATTCACCACTGTCCGAGGAACACCGCAAAAAATATACTCTGATAATGGGCGCAATTTCGTGGGCGCAAGCAGAGAACTTGCTGAATTGCGGAAAGTCTACAACAATCAAATATTTCAAGACAAGCTTGTTGGGTTGATTGCAGAGCGAGGAATAGAATTTTCATTCATTCCTCCAAGAAGTCCTAACTTCGGAGGGCTCTGGGAGTCAAACATAAAAACTGCCAAACGCCTGTTCACGGGAGCAGGACGAGGAGCACACTTCAACTTGTTAGAGCTCCAAACACTCTTCTACCAGATCGCTGCTATAATGAATAGCAGGCCCTTAACGGCAACACAAACTCAACCAGGCTCGGTAGAACCACTGACGCCGGGCCATTTTTTGATTGGAAGACCAATGACTGCATTACCAATCCCCAAACAGAAAATTAGTGGAAGTAACTTGGAAGTGCGCTGGAAACGTGTTCAGACGCAACTCGATCAATTTTGGGACAGATGGAAGAACGAATACCTCCATGAGCTGCGCAACTACGCAAAATGGACAAAAAGGAACCCCAACGTCAAGGTCGGGCAGATTGTACTCATAGGAGATGACAACATCCCGACTGCAAAGTGGCCTATGGGCATTGTAACGCAAACGTTCACTGGAATAGACGGAGCTGTACGTGTAGCAACGATACGCACGGTTTCAGGCACCTACACGCGCAATATACGAGTCTTGGCACCACTGCCCATCGAAACAACTGAATCAGCAATCAATGATACAGCTACAACAGAAGTCATCAAGGAAGCAAGCAATGAGCCAACAGAAATGCCACAACTAAATGCAACAGAGCAAGTAAGAGCAGCTGAGTTTGAAGAGGATCCACCCCCAAGGTCTACTGACTCGATTTGGGGCGGCAGACTGCGCCCCAAAGGGGGGAGAAAAATGGAAGTTTCATAAAGATTGGGCAACGCTGGCCCAATCTCACAAAAGTGGTTGGTGTAACATCCGCCTGGTGACTCCTTAGGGAATGGATACGAGGAGCACCAGAATGACCATATCAGCAAATTGATCCAATAAATCGAATTGATCACTCGATTTATTGGTCAGTTATTCGACACCCAGACGAAGCATGTGGCCATTCGGAGGCGACACCAACGTGGAAAATTCCATTACGATGCACGATGTGGCATCGTACTCGATGGATGGGGCCTTCATCGTGGCCCTTATCATCGCGGCGATCATCTTTCATTGGCGGCGCAGCCAACGCCGGCTGCGCCAACTAGAGGAGCAGGCCAAGCGCGCGAAGCTTGGCTTGGCTCAAGTATAAGGAGCCCGCGCACATTTAGTGCTGACGCGGGCCGCACATTTACTGCTGATGTCAGCAGCAGTAAACCGTGTGAAAAGTAAGTGTTAATAATATTTCAGAAAATATAGTTCAGTTCCAAGTTAGAATCGAGTGTGTTCGGTTGTCAGCCGAAAGAAAGTATCACAGCCCAGTGTAGTTTAAAGAAGTTGCTCCACTTACATTTTAATAGTTTAACTAAGTTTGCTCCCCCACCGGGGGGAGCAACTTACATCTGGTGATTCCGACGCGATGATCGAGACGTTTAACTAAGTTTGCTCCCCCACCGGGGGGAGCAACTTACATCTTGGTGACCCGACGTGATGATCGGGACGTTTAACTAAGTTTGCTCCCCCATCGGGGGGAGCAACTTACATTTTGGTGACCCCGTTTAACTAAGTTTGCTCCCCCACCGGGGGGAGCAACTTACAATATTTATAGTTGGATGCAAAAAGTCAACTTCGCTTTGATGATTGGTATAACCAGCTGGAATAATTTGAACAACAGTCGTCTTTTTCTCCGTGTAAACTACATAGAAGTGGAAAAATGGATTAGCTCCAAACTTTGTTTATACTGTTTATTTTTAATCGTGCTTAGACATAATGAGACACCCTACACAGCAAGAAAAATTCGTGTAAATGTAGATCGAAAACGATGCACGAAAACGGAACATCGATTTTGATGTAAAATTCTATCACGGTGTATTTTTTTCGAGGATGTAATTTTTGAGGCGTGTAAATTTAGATCGAAATCAATGCACGAGATTGGATCACAAAAGCCGCTGGTAAAAATACACAGGGATGTAAATTTTAAAATTAATTATCGTAAATATTTATATTTTTTCTAAATATTAAGGTTTTTGTTTTTGTCTTGAATAAATACGCAGCATGTATCATTTTTAATTCAAATTTATTTTCAAAACTGAACATAAAAAACCATTCGGAAAGCGTCAGGCTGGAATTGTTGTTGCATCTGATGATTCCCAGCACGGGAATGTTTTTCGAATCAGCATGATCAGCATCCTCGAATGGTTCCGGAAACCATAACTATTCGGTCAGCATCCTGCACACTTGAATTGTTCTGACAAAAGTTTCTCCGGATAAGCACTGGCCGGATATCAGCCGCTGCGAAAAATCTGACCTTGCTGTAATGGAGAGAAAACTTTAATCAGTTGCTACCATATTCTTCATTTCACGTCTCATAAACTTACTACTTTAAAGACTTTTAAAGTGCTCCTGTAGCTACGCCTTTGAATGACTCGTTTCCGAATAATTTTCCGACTTGTTTACTTTGTGCCCGACGCACAAACTAACACGAAATATAAAAAGGCACAATTTAAATATTTGCATTCAATTTTAAATCAAACAGATATAATTTTACACTGTTTGTGATACAAATTTCATTGACCGGTTGATTTTTGCATGATGCAGTGTAAAATTAAATCAAAACAGTTTATTTCTTTTATATTTTGGAAAATAGACTAATATTACATCGGAAGAAGTTTAAAATTACATCTTTTTATAATCATTATTTACACTCAAGAAAAAATAGATCACTCGTGTTTTAGATTCCGTGTACTTTTAGAAATTTTTTGCTGTGTATAAGTTCTTGAAACACATACACGGAAAATAAAAAAAAGTAAAAATTGATCAAGAAGCGAGGTGATTTTTTTCCACTCATTGTTTAAATAACCTCACATAATTGCTGATTCGTCTCAGATATTGATGCTTGTAAAACAAAATTTGAAGCTCAATCATACATTATGACATATAAAAAATAATGCAAAAGTTTATAAAAGTTAGATTTTATATCCGTATGCTCATGATAAGAAGAAGAAATATTTTGATGTCTCTAAGTTTGAAAAATAGTATTTATTTTCACATAAAAGGACAAGTCGAGAGTCACACACTTACCTTACGTTATTTCAAAATACAAAAACAGGACGCATTTTCGATGAAGGTTACACGTTTTTCTTTCTCACAACGACATCCCCCCAAAGTAAAACTCACCTAAACGGCAACAAAAACAACGGCGACGACGACGCCGCGCCACCGACAATTGGTGTAAACGAATAGTGCAATATTTACATATATTTCGATTGCTGGTTTCTTTTTTTCCCTTTGTCGGCGCGACGAGGTGAGAAGAAAACTTACGCTCGGTTTAATTTGCATAACGGCATGTCGAAATGCGAAGGTTTTGTCGGCTAGTTCTTTTCGGGCAGCTCCAAGTTTTGGAAATATTTTGTGTGAAAATGATTTTGATGTTTTGGGACCAGAAAAAAAAATCCAACATTTGTCTACGCATTTCAATGGGTCATGTCTAGATCTTTTGAATCCGTTGAACAACAACCAATTTGAATGACTAGGATTAGCTTCCCAGCCACGTTTTCCTCCATTCAGTGCAGTCAAGTTTCTTCGATAGAGACTTTCTCAGACAGAAGGTAAAATTTTGGGCCTATTGATGTGTACACGATCGGTTCGTTCACTTTGTCAACCATTTGTTCAGATTCCGCGCTTTCTTCCCTCGATGTCGGCACCGGGCTGGCTTAGCGCAAATCATCCCCGGATCCCTCCCGAAATGACTTGTAAGTATTTCAATAAGCTCAAATAAATAAAAACATCTCCAACCGGACAATGGCTGTCGGTTTTTTCCGTTTGAAACGACACAAATGCTGCTCTCTTTTTGGGCTCTTATTTCAATAATCTTTTTGTCACTGCTGCTGATTGCTTTTCGGGTTCGATTCGGATCGGGCAGTTTTGATCTTTCCGCATTTCTTTTTCGGGTTTTTTGCTGTTTGTTAAACAGCGCTCGTTAATTGTTGTGGTGGGGTGCCATTTTTTTATGCTCAATTTTGAAGATACGTGGGATTTTGATGAAATTTTGGATTTTTTCTCTCGTCGGTATACATTACATTAAAGGCACCGATCGTGCACGGAAAGTTCTCACAGGATCTAAGGCTTGCTGAGCTCAGGTGGGTGACAATTCGACTTTCATTCATACAGCTAAGTGTCGGCACATGAATGAATGAGGGAAAGGTAGTTACTTCAAAGATTTCAGGCCAATTGCCGCCTTTTCATCATGACAGGTTACAACTAGGCTGAGTTTATAATAGAATGATTTGGCTCCGAAACGAAACGGATGGTTATTCTGTTTGACTTTCTGTCGATTTTTATGATGTTTTGGGATCAAATCTGCTAATAAATTAAAATAAACTTCAAAGGGATGATCATTTTCAAAAAATCATTGAAGAAACGATGAGTGAGAATGAAGGATGTAGCAATATCAAACTAGAAGCATGAAACATTTATGGGAAACGATTTTTTGTTGAACGTTCGAAATGACACCAAAAGAGGTTCGTATGTGAAAAAACCAACTAACTATATGTATATAGGATTGATTTGAAAAGATTTTGACCTAACAAATATGTATAGACAGATTTTCTTGTATTTTTTGTACAGCTATAATTCATTAAAAAATCTTGAGTTAGTTTCGTTCAATTTGTTCGAGTCAATACGAAACCGTTTTAAGTGCAACGTTAGCATATCAGGCTTCTGGACAGCTTTCCCATGCTTAAATTATGGAAGTGTTATAAGACTGAAGATCGTAATAACGAATGATCATCCGGTTCAATAAAGGTAAGGTCTGGCCGAATTTACACTACTTAGGATGAATTGTAACCAATATCCCAGCCAACAATTTGGTAGGTATATCAAAAGATATACGTTCATCTATGTCGACAATAATCATCGTATAAAACGTTAGAAAAAAGCATATACCTACCAAAAGTGGAGGCGATATACGTACATGTTTTGACTACTTTCTGATTTACGACGTTGATTGCATCATTTAAGATCGTATTACGATGTTTGATATACTTTGGTACTTTATGTTGCATTGATGATTTGTTGTACGTTACTTGAACGAATCGACTTCTACAAATTTACGATTCAGGGCGGTTTGACATTAAGAATCACCATTTATACGATGTGTGTAGAACTCTTGTACGATTTGAATCAAACCGACGATCGATTGGCGGTTTAAGTCACCCTTTATGCGAGGTGTGTAGCAGTCTTATACGATGCTCATAGATTTTAACATCGATCGACAACTTAAGTCACACTCTATAAGAGGTTTGATGTAATCTTGTACGATATAAAGTCGTTTAACATTCGATCGACTGTTTAAGCGACATTTTATGCGAGGTGTGATGAATTCTTATGCGATTTCTACCAATTCTACGATTTGGCGAACCACTTTATTTTTTCTTTTTTTTTTACGTACACTACACTATTATCACAATATGAAAAAATCATAATCACAATATCACATATTTTTCACTTAAATAACCTCCTGCCATAAGCAGGGAAAACATACATCAAATTTCGGAGATGGCTTAGCTATTGACGCGAACCTGGTTTCTCCTCCAAACGCACGGCACAACTGGCAGGATTCCGGTAGTACCTGTAAGAGCAGATTTTATAATAATATTAATTTAAATCATTAACTCTGAATACCACTCACCTGATTTGGTTAACTTCAGGGGAATTAAAAAACTCTCGAAACCGATGTCTTCCGGCCGAGTCGATTAATCATGAATTATTTGAAGAAATCGTCGTCGACTGTATGCTGTATCTCGCACAAGCTTCTACCGATAGGACCTACTGGGCAACCGCAGAAATTAAAAGGATTCGATAATTTTCGATTTACCTACACAAACACCACCCGAAAACGAACAAACAAATTCCAATCATTTTATACGATGGTGATTGCACGGTCGAACGCAACTACTCATTATGTTACATTTAATTGAACCTTTAAGTGATGATTATTTGCAGTACACCAAAGTGATAATGAACAACGCCTATGTGTAATTTTTTACGATTCTGTCTGAAGTTCATTACGATTGCATCACGAAGGTAATTCGTGTGCAGATAAAATGCGACTTAAGAAATCTTACGCGATTGTTATAAGATTGCATATGACATTGGTCGTGCTAAATACGACTTCATTCAACATATCGTAACTTAGTCGTATTTTATTTGGTTTTAACATCTTCTACGATGAATGTACGATATGGACGAATGTTTAGTGTACACAATTACGATTCCGATTTGAGTTGCGTATATGTACGAGTTTGGCGATGATTTCTTTTACGATTTCATGTTGGCTGGGATGTGTTTGTAGCCTCTCAAGATGACTACGGCATTGCCATCTGTTGGCGACATTGCCTACCAATAATTTACAATTTTAGAAATGGATCATGGTCACCTCTGACAATTTGGCGTTTCAAGTCCGATTGTAAACAATCAATTCATCGTTTGCTCAGAGGTATTGGATTATTCTTTTTAACAATCTTACTCAAGTTTATGTTTGTTTTAGGTTTGAATAAGATACCTATTCTGCTGGCTACGAAGTACATACAGTCACATTCAACGAGTCAATCAATGGTTTAGCAACAAGTGACTAAGCAATGTTATTTTCGTTAAGTTCATGCTCATCAACATCCAAGAATGACTGTTGCAAACGAAACTTTTGCGAATCTGCATGTAAATATTTCTGCAAGCTATGGGAAGCAAATTGTAATTGTGGATGTTCTGTGCTTCGGAATAGAAAAGGTTACGCATCATTTTGCTTTTTGAAACTAGTTACAGCTTATTCAGTTTCAGATTCCTATATTGTTACTGATATAATTTTCATTCACTCCAGAGTAGACTTTCATAACCAACATAAACATCAATTCAATATCAATTGCGAAAACGAGAATGAAAAGTAATGAGAATAGCTTCGAAATAAAGAATACTTATTTAATTCAACGTATATTTTATTAAAACCTATGATAAAAAGCGACAATTCACATTGGGTTCTGCTTCAACACCAATTATCTTCGGTCCAGTCTTGCAGCTATCAGTTAAGTTCTTTTGAGTAAACTTACAGCATAAATTTCATCATCTAAGGATATGAACAGAAATCTTGAGCGAGTTCAAGTTTCCAGACTTGCCAAATCTCCAGGGTAGTTTGGAATCTACTACCCAGGCTTTAAAATGAATGAAGGAGTTGTTCTGATTTCACTGTACTGATCAATATGCCGATAAAAAAAACTTGCACCGAAATACAAATGAATTGTCACCTAAACTACACAACCGTTAACGAATAGCTCATATGGCTTTTCTTCCATCCAACCGATTCCGGAACCCAAAGTTATCGATGTCGGAAAACTATAGAATTTGAAAGTTTTTCTTCAGATCGAAGGCAAATTTGTAAACACGAAGGCACTTTGTTTATGTTTATTTTGAATTACGTCGAAGACCATGGTGATATGGAAAAACAGAAGGCTTCCACGATCGAGAATCTTTTATTCGATAGCAGTGAACTCTAGTGTCGACATTGCCTAGCTTCTAGATTTCTGAAACCGATTTGCGAAGAATGAAATTCGAGTGTCCCGTCTGTTTCTCTGTGCTATATCCTCTGTGCTCATTGAAGTGCAGCTACTATTTGTAAATTGTGCGTGGTTGAAGCATAATTACGGCTTTGAACCCTTTAGTGCGCTGAACACGTGGGCCGTCGCGAAAAGCTTCAAACGACCTATCGATCTTCACCGGAAATGGACCGACATTACGGTAGTGTAGTCTGGCGTCACTGGCGAACGCTAGTTTGCCGCAACTCCAACATCGGTACAGCCGACTGGTGCAGGTGTCTAAACGTCCTCAAGGACGGTACGAGCTAAACTCGCTATCTTGATCGAGGTGACGTAGAGCCGAGACACGATGTAAGAGTATACCCCATTATTGTATGAAAACGCCATTGAAGCAGGAAATCTGTAGCCATTATTTATTTTATTTTCGTAGTATTCCGGCTCACTAAATAACTTGACAAACATAATTCCTATAATTTACTCGGTCCATGGCAACCATTCTTCAATTTCTCGGGACATCCCACATTTGCCAGATCACGCTTCACTTGGTCTAACCACCTCGCGCGTTGCGCCCCTAAAATACTCGTCTCGTTCCTATCGGACTCGTAGCGAACACCTGTTTTGCAGGACAGTCGTCCGGCGTTCTCGCAACATGTCCTGCCCAGCGAATCCGGTCAGCCTTCAACACCTTCTGGATACTGGGTTCGCCGTAGAGTCGCGCGAGCTCGTGGTTCATTATCGCCTTCACAATCCGTTCTCCTGCACGCTTAAAAAATGAGAGAACAACCGGTCTAATGAGCGTCGTATTAAGGTTACACTTTGTGCAAGGGTTAAGTCGTCTCGACGGCAGTTGCTTGTGGAGTTCATAGTAGGCACGACTTCCGCTGTTCATTCGTTGCCATATCTCACAGCTGGTGTCATTGTCTGCGGTCACCAGCCGAGATAGGAAAAGTCTTTGACTATCTGCAGCTCGTCGCCGTCGATCGTGCCCTTGTTTTTACTGGACAAGCGGGCTCTGTCGGTTTCGAATCCGGAGGCCTGCATATACATCGTCTTGGACGTTTTAATAATTAACCCAATCCTTCCTGCTTCGTGTATCAGTTTGCGGTAGATCTCCTCCACAGCCACAGATGATCTACCGACTATATCAATTTCATCGGCAATACAGATATTTAAGTGGACTGGATCTGTAGAAAATCGTACCCGAATTTCGCCCACTGCTCGTCGGATAACATCTTCTAGTGTCAGCTTGAACATCATGAAGGATAGATCATAGCCTTGTCGAAGCCCCCTGTGTGATTCGAATGAACTCGACAATTCACCTGAAATCCGCAAATCAGCACTGCGTTCCACCCATCGTCGCCTTGATCAGTCTGATTAACTTCCCGGAAAAGCCCTTCTCATCCAAGATTTTCCATAGCTCGTCACGGTCGATAGTGTCGTACGCGGCTTTGAAGTCAGTGCGTAGGGATTTGGTGTTCACTGCATTTTTGGAGGATGCAGTAAGTTTCCTATAGCGTAGTTATATTATCGGTATCGAAAAAATAATGTTCTCTTTCGTAAAAGACAAAATGTATACAACGAAGTGCGGCCACAGTTTAATGGAACCGAGGTGGTTGTCGAAGGCTGTTTTGCTACAAATGATTCGCCGGTGGTGTTTGAAATCGAAGATAAAGGACATTGAGTTAACCTTTGCAACATTTGCAGTAGTTCATCAGGTTGCTTGTCCAAAAACACCAAATGGCTTCCAAGAACTGGATGGAAAGGCTAAAGAAGGTAATTTTTTTCTAAGTAGTTAATATCTGATTATGAAACTAAAATTTTTGTTATTTTTTTTTCAGGCAAAAAATTGTGCTCAAACGAACACCCAGGCTAATCCATTTCTCATCGAAACATGAATAAATTTTGTTATAATTTGAAAAAAGTTTATGCATTCAATTTTCTGCATAATAAATCCCTGAATGTCATGTCAATCTCGTAAGAAAGCAGTCTCGAGGCTAAAGGAAAATTTCGAAACCTCCCGCAAATTACAGGAGGAAACATTTCCGATTCCACAGGTGATTTTGACAGTTGTTTTCCTGTAGTGTTTTTCTGTCCTGAGATCGTCCTGTAATTTTCAGCTGTTGAAAATACAGGATGAAATCGTTCCAACCACAGGAAAAAAGATTAAGTGTGTAGATATCGGATGAACCTCTTGTGATACAAGCTTCAACTGTCCTGAATTCAGGACAATTGTTCGAGAGCCTGTACACTCGTAGATATTTCCTCTTATATTTCAGGAGAAACGAAGCTCCACGAGATTCGAGTTAGCTTCCATTCGATTTTCGTGATATTTGAGCACTTTTACTGGGTTCGAAGAATCATGGTTCCGAACGGAATAAATATTGTGTACCTTAAAGATCAGGCAAGTTCTGTTTTATTGTTAGAATCATACTTGAAAAATCTAACACAATTTGTTAACTGTGGTAGTTTTCTATTGCGACTTATGCCTGTGATTTCAGGGGTCCATCAAGGATTTATATTAGGACCAATACTCTTCTCATTGTTTATAAATGACTTGCCAACGGTTTGTAGAAGTTGCAAAATCCATATGTTTGCTGACTACGTTCAAGTATACAGATACAGATAACATTAGTGATGCTATGAACTCTGACCTAGTTAACATACATAGATGGTCTCAGAAAAATCTACTACCAATAAACAGCGATAAAACTCATGCTATGTTCTTTCCTTCATCATACAATACCTCGTCACCTCTTAAAAGAGGATACGATACAATTATTTACGTTGAAAGCTTTTTCTAGGTGTTATAATTCAAAATATCCTTTAATGGACAAACGTTCAGTGCTCCAAAATATATGCTAAGTTGCGCATGCTGAGACTAACCTCATACTTTTTAACCGTTAATATCAAGTTAATGTTAGTTAAAGCACTGATTGTTCCACATTATGTATTTGGAGCTGAGTTTCTGATCGGTGCTCCTTCTAATCTTATGAAAAAGCTTAAAATAGCATTACACAGCTGCATTCGATTCACATACAATCTATCACGCTATCATGGAGTTAGTCACTATTAAATGCATATTTTGAACACATCTTTTAACTATTTTTATAAGTTAGCATATTTTTTAACCAGGTTATTAAATTGATGTATCCTTCTTATTTATTCCATAAACTCATTCCCGTAAGAAGCAACCGTTTTTTAAATTTAACTACACTACGGAATCACACTGACAGTTACAGCAAAACTATCATTACCGGAAGCATTGTTGTTTGAAATTCTTTTCCAAACAGCATTCAAACCAGTAATACTTTAAATTCATTCAGACGAGAGTGTCATAACTTTTTCAACAGGGGGGGATCAGTAGGTTTATTAAAAAACATTAGAGAATTATTATAGTGTAAGAAACATCTTGTTATTAACTTTTCAAATACTACTCGGGGGCACTCGGGTTTTAAGTTCGGGTTTTAAGCCTACAATTCGGGGTCTTGTAGTGACACGGAAATTTGTAGGATGTCTGAGAAAGAGTCCAATATGGTGGCTATCTGGAAGTTCAAGCTATTCAAGCTAAGTTGCTTTAGTCTTCAGAGGACGTAGTGATGGGTCTGAGCGTTCGAATCCGATGGGCGATGGAAGCGAAAAGTTATTCTTTCTCTCTTTAAGAAAAACGCCTTTAGAACTGTCAAAAGTTGGGTGAAATTATAGCTGCATCCCACTTGCACTAATGCAAAACCATCACCCAAATTCGTCAGCGCTTCCATTGCCTATTGAGGCTGCCTTAACTTGAAGGTCTTGATTCCTTACACCACCAACCATACTATGTGCGCCAGGTTATGTCACGACCGGGATTCGACCTCATGAACGTTGGCTTAGAAGACAAGGATGCTATCCTCTACGCCACGATCTGCTGGCTAATGTACTGGTTACACATATCCGGGTAGAGCACCACGGTTTCCGTCTTTAAGGTTTTCTTGATAAAGACGCAATTTGCGGCAGCTATTCCACACTCTAAAATTGTTATAAATTTTTTCAGTTCAAGGCCAGTCCAGAGTTAAAGAAAAGCCTCTCTAACATCCCCTTCTCGTTGATTGTCAGTCACCGAAGCAGGTAGTTGGGTAACTTCATCTGACCCTTGGGTTACTATGATTGATGCATGGGTTGTATCATTAGTGCGTGTGAAGTCAAATCAATGAAAAATCAGCTATTTATGTCAATTTGAATTATCTACACCTGAGATAGGAATTCGAATTGATGGTATAGGTCTTGAGGTCGATTGTATGGTCGTTCCTTGAAATGCATGAGCCATGAAAGCATGTGTTGGTACCTACACCACGGTTGACTTCCCTTCGAGAATCGAATCAACAACATTCGGGAATGTAGGGTAGTCCGAATCTCCGGAAGAAGACTTCCGGATAATGACTTCATCTAGTTCATGGGTTACTATGATTTATGCATGGGTTGTTTTGTTAAAGCTTGTGAAGTCGAATCCATGAAATCGTCTTTTTTTGTCAATTTGTATTATTTACACCTGGGATAGGAAATCGAATTGATGGTATGGGTCTTGAGGTCGATTGTGTGGTCGTTCCTTGAAATATATGAGCCATGGTACCTTCACCATGGTACTTACACCACTTTCCTTCGAGAATCGAATCAACATCTTTCGGGAATGTAGGGTAGTCCGAATTTCCGGAAGAAGGCTTGGTAGATCCGCTCGGATTACTTCCAAGCTAAATAGGGCCAGATCTAAGGGCAAGTAGGTACGTTAGATCTTCGGAGTAGTGGTACGTCCGTACTTCTCCTTCTTCTCTGGATTTGTGGATTCATCCACAAGTTGAGTCACTTTCGAATCTTCTTTAGACCGGTATCGGAAACTATATATCCATCGATATGTTTGGCGGGTATGTCCGTTCAGTTCCGTGACCACGGCTTGATAGGCTTTTTTCGGCTTTGTCCTCGCTCATCCGGAAATTCCATCGAGGAAGAAGAAGGGTCGTCAAGCAACATTAGTTGGGGCGCTTCAAGAAATTTGAATTTTCGGATAAATGATTTTCGACATAATGACTGTAGCCACGGCACTGAAAGGGTGAATTCACCAAAATTAGAAGGTGAAAGATCTCGGCCATACTCGTTTGGCAAGTTTTGTAAGACTTACTTATTTGTAAGTTATTTTTTCGTATTATTCGAAACTTTATAATGAATAACACATTGAATAAACTTGCAGTTGAGGCTCGTTGGAATAACGGACTACAAAAACCTACAATGCCCTACCATCAGCCGAATGACTTAACCCGATCAAAAATGTTATATATTCCGGAAGCGATATTGTGAGGTTTAATCTTGCTCCTCAGCTTCAAGTCAAATTTTAGCTAATTTGATCGACTCTACCCTACGCTCAGAATGTTCGCTCTATATGTTCTTGCTGGATATAAGGAATAAATGAAATACAAGGTTGGCTGTAGTCTCGCACAAATTTCATTTTTTTTTAAATTTTTATTCAGACCATTCTTTGAGGATACTTGTTACTCGAGCTAACGGTTTATAAAAAATGCTTTGAATACGTCTTTTTAACTACCTTGAATGTTCAAAGACTCTCACCATTTTTCTCTGCCTCAGGAAAAAAAATCACATAAATAACAACCTTCAATAGCAACATCAATGAGGAAACGGGCAACTCCTTTGTAACAAATTTTTCGTGGCCATTAAAAAAACTAAAACATTTCTCTGTGTATCTTATTTAAACCGTCGCGTCGCGTCGTTGTTATACCCATCATCGCCGTTTGGCCGCATTTAAGGCAAGGGTTTACCGATTTTAGCAGATGCAGATGAATACATTCAATTTGCTTGAAAAGTTGTGTAAACTGTCAATCTACGCTCGGAAAGAGGGTGAATGTAAAACTAAATGTTATAGATTTAAATCTCCCAGTTTTTTTTTTCTCTCTATCATACAAAACTAAAATAGAAGGGTGCTTTTTTCAACTGCGCGTTTAAAACGAAAGGGTTCTCTCCATGTCGACGCAAGTATAAGAATGGAAACATGATATAACTCAATTTCGGGTGCCGTTAAATAAACGCACGGCCATCATGTTAGGGCCTTCATTTGGACCGGTAAAGCTGAATTAAAATGGATGATAACATCACACGCTCCTGCTGCCGTGAGTTTCTATTGGCGAGATAGCATGAAGAAGAAAAAAACGCGGTGTTGTTTTTTCCCCGAAGAGAGGGATGACATCCATGATGATGGAACGGTTTCAGTTTATGGCGGAACTGATTTGGTTGAAATAAACATAAATAAACAATGCGATTGTGACGTAGCAAGTTCTGTTGTTGTTTGGGTAGCTGCTGTGTTGGCCGTTACTGATTTCTACTAATTTACCGTTACTGCGAAGGGGAAAATAGAATGATTGAGCAAGTACGCGTGTTTATGCAAACATTTCTAAATCTGGCAGCCTCTTGATTAGCCTTGGAACCTTGAAGAAGAAATTATTCACAATCGAAACTTTTCTCTTTGCAAATTTGTTCTTCTTTTCAAAGCAACGCCAAATATTCCTGTGAATTTATAGCACAATTTATCAGATCGTTATTGAAATTCCCCGAAAACTTAATCGCCAGCTCCTGAAACGGCAGGAAGAATTGCTTACATTCCGAAAGAAAATAAAAAGAGAACCAGGTCAAAGGCTTACCGCCGTCGCTCTGTTTGGAAACGTGCTCATGTTAATCCTTTCGTAAGCAGTCAGAAATTTCCTCGATCAATTCTCATTTAAATTAAGCTACCCTCTACCGGCATTGGATTGGAATGCCATACCTACTTATTCCGGGCCAAGTCAAAAACCTAAACCCATCATTGGCGATGGTGCTCTTTTGTGTTTCATACTTGTTGCCATCTTCTTCCGTCTCACACGGGTGCTCTCCCGGTTTTTCTTCGAATCTCACTTTTTTCTGTCTCGATCCCGTAATGACGATCAAAGGAAAGATCAAACGAATTATACCGATCTCTCGGGTGTGTTGGCATCGATTAGACTTTCACTGCTTCACTGACAATATGGATGGTCCAGCCTTCCGGATTGTCCCCGTACGAATGAAGGCCGCTATTTGGTTCTGGTTCAATTTCAGTAAGAACTTTGGTATGGATGAATCGATTCAATTGCCAAGTATGCAAATTTTGTAAATTCAGAAGACATTTTTTTATTTTCAAATAACATGCATGTTGATTAAACTGTTTATGCAGTTTTTAACCAGGGTCGAAGCTACTAACATTTCGTTTAATAGTTATTTCCAAAAGACACGGACATAGCAAAATAGTCTTTTTCTTTAACAATGTCTACAAGTGCGAATAATAACTTTTTATATGAGTGTTTTGATGATTTTCTGAAAAATTAATATAATGTAGTATATGATAAGGGTTTGAAATTACTCCAATGGAATATTCGTGGAATGATCGATATTGAGAAGCTCGACATTCTCAGAGACCTCTTGGATAGGTACTCAAAAATTATTGACATAATTGTGGTGGGTGAAACATGGTTAAAATCAGGCGACACACAGTTGTTCATAATAAATGGATTCGATGCAATATTCTCCTGTCGCGAGACATCGGATGGGGGATTGGCCGTATACACACGTAGCGATTTGGACGCTTACACCGAGGATACTTTTGTGCCAGTCAACACGTCTAATAACAGAGACGTGTCAGAGAATACATGAGGATCCTGGAGTCACACAACATGTTTGTTGTCAATAATGCTGTAACACGTCCGGTCAGTGGGAATATACTCGACCACGTTGCTTGATCTCAGAGTATCATCGCATTTGCATGGATTCAAGCGACCATAGTATGATCTTTACTACACTGTCAACCAGTTCCGATAAAAAAGCCCAATCCCTGAGCAAAGGCATCGTCAACCACCAGTAGCTGAACACGGAATCCGCAGAAGCCTTGATGAACACCCCAGCAAATCTATCCGCAAATAAAAAAATTGTTTTTATAGTTGACAAATATAATGACATTCGAAATCTTGCACAAAAACAGTAACAGTGAAAGCAAAGGTAAAGAGGAATTGCCCGTGGATGACGTTCGACGCTTGGAAACTGATATCAATCCTGCGGACGAACATTCTAAAGCTGTCCTGAAACTTGTCTCAAAAAGGCTGTCAAAACTAAAAAGTCACTGCAAACGGACCTATTACTTTCGACTTCTGAAAACGGCAGAAGCCCCGAAGCAATCCTGGAAATTCCTAAATGAAGCCCTGGGTCGTAAGTCCAAAGACCACAACCCCATTACGCTCAAGTTTGGCGATGAAGTACAAACCGATCCAGCCCAAGTATCGAACACTATCAACGAATACTTTTGCAACGTGGGGCCTTAGTTGGCTTCAAATATCGTCAGCGCCAGAGATATTCATCGGTTCAATACTATTCGTTCGCATCCGCCCTACTGGTTCTTGAGACCGACATCTGTTGCAGAGGTTCTGTTAGAGATCAGTAACCTTGACACCAACAAATCATCTGGTCCAGATAATATTTCCGTAGCTACAGTGAAAGCCCATCACTTGGCTTTTTCCAACATCCTGACAGACATCTTCAATGAAACTATCGAAACTGGTGTCTATCCTGATGCATTGAAACTAGCCAGCGTAACTCCTGTCTTTAAGTCAGGTGACAGATCAAATGTATCAAACTACCGTCCAATCTCAACGGTTTATGTCTTGAACAAAGTAATTGAAAAACTACTTGTAACTCGAATAAATGAATATCTAACTAGATATGTCCTCATAAGCCCACGCCAGTATGGTTTAAGAGAGGGATGCAGCACTCTAACTGCAACAACCGAACTTTTGGAGAACGTGTACGATGATCTGGATAACCGTAGATATGCTGGTGCCTTATTTTTGGACCTGAGGAAAGCGTTCGACACCATTGATCATGCCTTGCTGTTACAGAAATTGGAATAGTATGGATTACGTGGACAACCCCTTTTGCTTATCGAAAGCTACTTAACAGTTCGCCAACAATTTGTTTCCTTAAAAGGAGTTTCAAGTAGTAAAAGATTTGTTGAATTCAATGATTTAGCAACAGGGAATCGGTTTGGAAATGAGATACCATTTATTCATTTCTGTTCGTCAAGTCCTTATAAGCTAACTTAGACCTATAGCGATAACAATCTTGTCGCTTAACCTAGGTGATTCTCAACTCAGAATCATTCCTTAATTTCTATCATATTCTGGGCTAACCACCCAGAATAAACTGCCAACACTGCAGGGTAACTCATAACCACTTGCTGTGTTGGCTGAGTTTAGCGTGCATGATGACAACATTTATATTGTTGTCATCATCATTGACCATCATTAACTGTCAACCGCTATTGTTCTCAATGTGCGAATTGACGAAAGAGGACGAAACCAAAACAATCGGTTTTGGTTTTGCTCGAACGTGGTCGCGAAGAAAACGGGTCCGGGAATTTCTCCGGGATAAATCGTAAGTATCAACAAGATTCATATCAACGGGAGTACCGCAGGAAGCGTCTTGGGCCTGCTGTTGTTCTGGCTATTCATCAACCATCTCCCCCTGTTGAATCACGGCAAAGTTCGACTCTTTGCCGACGACACATTGATATCGTCAGCAATACCAATCCTCTCCGGATATTGGAATGGATTGGAAACGATCTGGAAATCCTTCAGCATTACTTCGACTGTAATCTTCTCTCGTTAAACTTGTTGAAAACTTCGTACATGCTGTTCAATTCCGGTCGTCGCTCCATACCTCAGCTGCCAATAATTCGTATAGGCAACACTCTAATTGAACGAGTGAACGAGTTTAAATATCTAGGACTACTTTTCGGTGATACCTTAAGCTGAACAGCCCATATAACTAGAGCAACTTAAACGAACACTCGCTCCGGTCGTTGGTGCCATATGGAAAATTTCTGCGTTCATTCCAACTCACTGGCTGAAAAATGTATATTTTGCGCTGTTTCACTCGAGGCTGCAATATCTGGTGTAACTATGGGGTAAAGCCTTTGAAAGCCGCCTAAGGGAGTTACAGGCCATGCAGAATATAGCGCTAAAGGCTGTCTTTAGATTGCCGTATTTGTACCCTTCCTAACTTTTATATAGTATGGACGATTCAGTACTTCTCATACGAGGTGCCCAGGAATTTCAAACTCTGTTATATACCCACAAACTCCTAACAAGCAGGGATTCCCAACACAACATGCGCTTCGAAAAAATGAAGTCTCACCGCTCGTCCAGAAACGCAAATTACCTTCGTCTGCTCAGGGTTAGAACAGAATTTGGAAAGAAGAAACCCAGTTACTTCGCAAGTAAACTCTACAACAATCTACCAGACACCTTAAAACAATGCAATGCCCAACGTCCTCCCGTTTCAAATCACAACTGTTGTCGATCTGCAAGCAAAACATCCATCGTTTCATCCGCTTGTATCTCCGTGCCACATAGCTTAAAAAATTGTTATCCTTTTAATTCTCGCCCCTCCACCCAGACCACCGCCACCTACAAGCCACTCCATCCAGCCGCCACCGCCAATCATCAAAACACCCCATCACCCTTCACCGCCACCACCACAACGCTGCAAACTAATGAATATACCTTAATTCTATATTAAAAATTGTAAAGTAGCCTATGGGTAGCCGAAAAAAACCAACCAATGTTCCAGTGAGAGAGGTGCTAGCTGTGCTAGATTTGGACTACATGTTCAAAATTTATCTATTTCTAAAACATTCCTGAAAAAAACTAATTTGAGCTTGAAAATTTTGAACAAAAATAGACTTATCTTGTGTGATTTTGTCAGAGAAATCGAAAACCGAATTGAAAGAAGACTATTTGCACGCTTCGGAAAAGGAGTTATGGCTATTTTACCCTCAATTTTCCTTATTTTTTTAAATAGTTAAGAAATACCATGTTCGGAATTGAAAATTTTGAACCAAATAATTGAAAATGTGGGGGAATTGAGGTTCAAACCACCAATACTCTATTTTACGATGCGGCTTCATTGGATTACTTGGAAAAAACAATCACATAAGTTTAGTCTCATTTGGTTCCAAATTTTCACGTCCGAACAAGCATTTTCTGAAATAATTTAAAAATGTGGGGGAATTGAGGGTAAAATAGCCAGAACTCAATTTTCCGAGGCGTACGCTTGCTTAAATAGGCATCACTCGATTCCTCGGGAAAAATAACATTAGATAGGTCTCATTTGGTTGGGAGTAAACGGTCATAAGATGTTGGTCACACGATACATAGACAAAGCGTGTAACGTTGCAGGGATCTGATAAAACAGGACCATTCTTTCGATATGCAGTTAGTGAAAGTGATTGATCGTCACAAATACGCCGCTGCACTTGGAACGTTAGAAATGTGTCACATCGTCAACAATGGCAACACTGTCAATGAGCGAAGTGATACTGAAGGGCTGAGCATCATCTATGCCGGGATTTTTAACACACTCAAAACAACAACCAAAAAGAAAACACAAAACAACAACCAATCTCTTATACAAAACTCAACAAACAGTGATAGTGATTCGACGAATAGTTTGAAACAGAAAAGAAACATTCAAACTTGGACAACTATTTTACACACCATAGATAGAGGTTCGTACACATTTAACAGCTCATACACAGTTTTACTAATTACAATTTCATAGATTAGCGAAACAACTGGACGAAAAAAACGAAACATCATTGGAAGTACACAAACACTATTTTTATTAGACCGATACTATTTTATACTTTTGAATCATCATAGAACATAAACTAATTTTTTTTTTTCACACTTTTTCTACACACTTGCTAGATTCCTTGATAAAGGCTAAATATAAGCCGAAACGTCGGATGTTGTGATAAAAATCGTTTTTTAATCACTTTGTAGACTGAAACCGCCGAAAACACCCTAAAACATTGATCATACAGTCGAAAGGAAAATTTAAAATTTTCTTTACTATTTGAAAAATTATTGGAAATTGAGGGTAAAACAGCCATAATTCCAGTTTACAATGCGTGCGGTGTCTCAAATTGGCTTCGTTGGATTCCTTGGAAAAAAACCACACAAGATAGGTCCCGTTTGGTTCAATAAATTCAATGTTTAACATACTTTTTTCTGAAATTATTGAAAAAGAGAAAAGAATCCAACTGTGTAAGTTGAAATTTCAGGGACTAGACAAGATGAAAATAATGGTTGAAGAACATCCGAAAAAAAAACATTTCTCTACAAAAAAGTTTCGCTGACTGAATGTTTGAGTCGAGACCCATATCTGGGTCGCAGTTTAAAAATTATTGAAAAAAATTAGGAGAATTGAGAATAAAACAGCCTTAACTCCATTTGTGAAGCGCGCTGGTGGATCAAAAAGGCTTCATTCGATTTCTCGAAAATAATCTCATCAGATAAGTCTCATTTCATTCCAAATTTTCAAGTCCGAACATGTTTTTTCAAACCTATTTTAAAAATGTAGGAGAATGGAGCGTAAAACAGCCATAGCTTCATTTTTCAATGCGTGTGGTGAGGTGACTCAAACAGCCTCATTCGATTCCTTGAAATAAAATGACACAAGAATAGTCTAGTTTTTTCATAATTAATTGAAAAATATAGCAGAATCGAGGGTAAAATCAGCCGCAACTCCCTTTTCCGAAGCTTACAGTGGCTTAAACACAAACAGCCTTCTTTCAATTTCTTGGACAAAATCACACAAGATTGGTATGTTAAAAAATTTTAAGCTCAAATTAGTTTTTTTTTTCTAGAGATTGTTTGCAAAAAAGGGGAACTAGGGGTTAAAAAAGCACTATATCTCCGTTCGTAAGCTCGTGCGGCATCTGAAACTATGTCCAATCGATTCTCCGGACATTTACACTGAAGGAAAGTATATGTAGATTTTTTTCATATAGGAGGGAAGATATTGAATTTCTTTGTGGTTTATATACTTTTTTCTCCACTGTGCATTATATAAAACAAAAAACGAGTGTGGCTCCTTAAAGCTTAAAGGTATGAGTCGTTTCAAATAAAATAGTTATTAAAAATGTATTCACAAAAGGGGGGGTTGAGTATTCAAGATTCTGATTTATTTAAAAGAATTTTAAGCTTGGACATCAAAATTCCACAGTTCTTTACTATGATTCACGGAACAAGTAATCAATCATGAGAAAACGGGAACCACACTGACATTTAATGACGACAAATCAGTCAAACGACTCTTCTGTGTGCCGTCTTTGTGCCGAGATATTATCCATATTATGTTATTATCCAATTTCATTCAAATGCTTCTGGAATTTAAATCGCTCGACAGTATCATCATTAAATCTGATTTTTTTTTCTAGACACCATTATTCGAGGCCTAAGTCCATCCACCCGAAAAAAAAACCTTCAATCATTTTATTCAATCAAAGCTGAAGATTTTCCTATTCCATCTCCGGGCTGGCCGATTATCAACTGGCCAGCCATGATACAACATCAACCCATGACAACCTGCTGCTCGTTCCCATCAAATTTGGCTTCTCACCCATAACTCATCCCTGGGCTTGCAGAGTGAGTGAATGATGCTGCTCAGTTCAAATCCATAATGCCGCAGCAAATGTTTATTTCTTTAGAAGAGCCCAGTAAAAAAACAACATCAGTAAACCAGTTTATCAATAAAGCTCCGCGGGACCAAAGTTTTCTCAAGAACCGAAAAAAAAACTACATACAATAATAAAGCTCCACTTTGAATGATGGGACCAATCTTTTGAGATCGAATGCCATCGCAGCCTCTAACAACAAATATAACCCAAACTCCAGACGGCTCAGAAAACATCCGTGACGCGAGAAAAAGATAAATTACACATCATAAATATTAAAATTAACAATAGCGACATGTCATAATATACGATGTTTTTCGTTTCAATATTTTACTTTTTGCTCTGAGCCGCCCGCTCCAATGCCGGTGTTGTTGTAATTTTTTTTTCATTCGTTGTTATTGTCATTCATTTGTTGTATGTCCATCAGGTCAGGTTTCCTTGACGATGGGATGGGATGAGACACCTATCTATAGAAGAAAAAAAAACACCTCGGTCCGTCATCCTTAACTACAACGAGATTTGCTGGTTAGAATCGAGACGCAAAGACGTCGATTCGTCTCCGAGTCTGCTCGCTTTGTCAGCGGATTTTGATGGTTCAATCATGTGTCCACTTTGACGAGTGGAAGTGACGATCGCGCTAGGGATGTCACAACTGTTTGACGATGTGGTGATTTTTTGTCATTCGGATTTGTACTGGCTTTGTACTGAAATTATGTCCTAAAACAACGGAGACTGGGCAAAATTCTATTGAATTTAGTTTTCTGATGTACAGGGATGTGCAATATCCGGTTCAAAAAATCTTGACGAGGAAAAAAATACAACTTCTTCAATCCATAACCTTTTCTCCCAGGGTGGATTTTCTTGGCCCCATTGAGACTTTTTCTTGTCTCATCAAGATCTTTCGGTTGTATATAGTACATCCGAGTACACACAAAAACCAACTCCAGCATCCTTTTCAGACTGTACCTCAAATTCCAGAAACACATAAATGATTGCGGAAAGATTAGTTTAGTGAAATCTTTCTCATCTTATTACTATTAGTAATACAGCCTACATGGTGGCCACTCTAAATGTGATAGAACTAAATGTCTCACCTTTGACTATGGTCTTCAGGCATCAGATATCAGAGAAATGGTAAGCTTAGTAGTGGCTCGTGCCAAGTTATTGCTGACGCTTCTAAAGCAGCTAGTTTAGTTTAAAGCTCGCCCATGACGCTGACTGGGTTGTTGACAACCTTGAAAAGTTGAAATTCCGAGGTTTTTACTAATTTTCTCTACTGCGAAGCATTCGGAGGACTCAAGAAGATAAAGGTGGACCCTAGGTTACTTGCTATTCTCTCAAAATGGATCGTCGATCCAAGGGTTTGAGGTTCGAGGTAGAAGAAAGACCCCAGCTAGAGGAAGTCACAAAGGTGCCAAATATAAAGGTTTGTTAGAGATAGTCGAAGACTTTGTCTTTCTCGGCTCTCTGGTGACCGCAAACACCAGCCGTGACCTAGACCTGATTGTAACGGCTGTGGGGTACCCCTTACAGTACAACACATCCTCACTGAATGTAGGAAGTATGAAATAGAACGACGTGAATGTAAATTAGAGGGATCCGTGCAAACTGTGCTTGCCAACAATGACCACCAGGAGAAAAAATTACTTAATTTTATATCAAAGTCAGAGCTTTCAAAAAAATTATAAAACTGTTGTATAAAAATTTAGTTTTAGAGACACGAAAGCCACAACCGTGGTAAAATGTCTATAATAAATATAAAAAAAAAAAAAAAAAAAAACCAGCCGTGAGATTCGGCGGCGTATGATCAGCGGAAGTCGTGCCTACTCCGGACTCCGCAAGAAACTACGGTCGAGAAAGCTTAACCCTCGCACGAAGTGTAACCTGTAAACGAAGCTCATTAGACGGGTTGAAGTCTACGGGCACGAGACATAGATATTACTTTAGGAGGACCTGTGCACACTTGGAGTATTCGAGCGACGAGTGTTAGGAACCATCCTTGGTGGCGTGCAGGAGAACGGAGTGTGGATGCGAAGCATAACCACGAGCTCGTGTGACTCTACGGCGAACCCAGTATTCAGAAGGTGGTGAAGGCTGACCGGATACGCGGGGCAGGCCATGTTGTGAGATTGTCGGACGACTGTTCTGCAAAAAAAGTGTTCGCCACGAATCCGGTAGGAACGAGACGAGCAGAGGCGCAACGAGCGAGGAGGTTAGACCATCTAGAGCGTGATCTAGCGATGCCCCAGAAATTGGAGAACGGTTGCCACGGACCGAATGAATTGGCGAAATGCTGTCAAATGATGTGTTCCTCAAAGCAAACCGTCAATTTTAAACTACCTTTGACAACCTGATTTAAGTTCAGGTTTCAGGGTCGAACTCGAGTCCGTTCTACCCTACAAGGGGGTACAACAAACTTGCTTTGAAATTAACAACGACAGCTTTCTCTGTTTACAAGCTTCCTGAGGGGTGGCTCAAAAAGTTAAGAAGTATGAATAACTTTCCAAAGATGCTTTTGCGTTTTTCCTACAGCAGGAGTCAACAGCAACTTACTACTGAGCTGTTCGTGTAAAATAGGCTGGCTATTTCATCCGGAGGTAATCGTCATGCGCTCGCTGTTCTACTCGCGTCTAGCCGATCAATCATGTTCAGCCGTAATCCGTAATGCTCACTAAGCACTGCCTTGCATTGCAGAAGATGACCTGTGTAGAATGACTAACATCAGCTAACGAAGTTTGTGTACTTACATTTAAAACGTTCCGTTTTCAACTGTGTTTTCGTCGTGTTTTGTGCAATTTTATCCGTTCCGTTTTTGTTCAACGTATTGCTCTTCTCCTGGTGCTGCCGTGCGAAGTGAATTGCCAATCGATCCGTAGTTCTCGTGCCGTGATTACCCCGATTGAAATCTGTTCCATTTGCGATTGAACAACAGAACCATTGCCAGTCAGGTTTTTATCTTCGAATACACAGTGTTCCGGCGTGACCGAGGTCCTCACAACAGTATTAAATCCACGGGCGCGGGCGGCAGAGTTCTGATTGCCATCCGATCCTGTCCTTCAGCCACTCCAATCGACGACGAATCATGAAACGATCAGGAATTAGTGGATCCGTATCGATCTGGGTACTCGAATGCTCTTCGTCGGGGTTTTATACCTACCCCCTGATCGTGCCAAAAGCGCGACCTTCGCAGAGTCGATTTCTTGCGATCTTTCCCGATTGTGTTCACTTACTGTTCCTGAGGACGACATTCTTGTTATTGGCGACTTCAACCTGCCCGGACATAAATGGTGTTCCTCCCAGTGCGATTTTTTGTTTGCTGATCCAGCGAGTTTTTCATATACTACGCCCTCCAGTTTGATTCTCGACTCACTCAACACAGCAACTCTTTGCCAAATTAACAGCGTCGAGAATGAGAATGGTTGCTTGATCGACCTCTGTTTTGATAACGACGAATCCCAATTGGCTACGATTACACTAGCTCCTGCGCCTCTGGTTAAGCTTGTTCCTTATCATCCGGCACTGTGGCTTTCGCTTGAAATCCCTGAAGTTGTGGCTCACATCAAGAAGCCGGCATCCTTTTTTCTCGATTTCAACAACGCCTATTGTGTCGCTATTTCACAAACGCTTGACGTCATCGACTGGGATTCTGAACTAGAATCTTCCGATCCAAACGCCGCTGCTATGAAGTTCTCCCATATCATCGATCGTCACGTACCAAAACGCTCAGCAGCCACTGACCTACGTACTCTCTGGGTCACGAAAGATTGCGGCTAGTAACGTCCCACATCAGAATACTTTCTTTCATCACATCGTAATCGATGACGATACCATCTCGAAAGCGACTACTAAGCTGAAATCCAGTCTTTCAGCAGGTCCGGATGGCATACTAACGACTTTCCTAAAGCGATAAATACCACATATGCTGACTCCTATGAAACGGATCTTCCAAGCATCGCTCATGGAATCTCAAACCGACGTTATTTACACCGACCTGTCCGCGGCTTTCGACAAGGTAAACCACAAAATAGCCAAAGCCAAACTAGATCGTATCGGTATTTGCGGCTCTTTACTGGAATGGTTCCATAGCAACCTGGCAGGACGGAAACTTATTGTACGAACAGGTGAATAATTTTCCAATTAATTCCCTGCCTGCCTCTTCTGGAGTACCTCAAGGGAGCCACCTAGGACCCATAATATTCCTGATCTACTTCATCGACGTGCTGTTACTTCTCGATGGATCAAAACTGGCGTATGCCGACGATTTGAAATTGTTTCAATCCCGTCAACAGCCTCGAAGATGTCAACGTCTTGCAGAGCCAGTTTGACATCTTCGCCGCCTGGTGTGATGTCAATTGCCTTCCCTTGAAGCGCAACTAATGCACGGTAATTTCGTTTTCACGCAAGTGGCTCCCGCTAACGGCTGATTATTTTGTTGGACATGAGGCAGTTGCACGAGTTTTGCATGTGAAAGACCTTGGTGCGATCCTAACGGTGGATTTCAAAATCCACACAAACTACATCGTTGATAAAGCTTCCAGATGCTTGGGTCTTCTATTCCGCATGACAAAAACTACCAAAATGGCTCGGAGCGAGGCCATCCAGCGGCGTTTTTTGCGTTTCGCTCTCCAGAACCTGAAATGGCAAGACCCGTTCCGACTTCCCAGCTACGAAAACCGCTGCCGCCTAATGGACATCGACACGCTCCTGGCCCGCTGGACCGCAATACGGGCCTCTATCGTCGCCGATCTGCTTTCGTCCAGAACCGACTGCCCCGCACTGTTAGAAGCACTCCTACTCAGCGTACGATCTCGAGGCTTGAGGAATCGTGATCTTCCGCTTTTTGCTCCTCTCCGATAGAACAACTATGATTGTAGTTGTTTTTTTGTTTTTAACCTATCATTTGGATCAATATGTGATCTGTTGATGAACAATAAACAAACAATCAATGCTGGCAAGCATCGGATTTAAATATTTCAGATTTCACGAGTTAATCTTTTGTGATCAGTGAGCATAATTCATCTAAAATCTGGAAGCACTGTACATTATACCAAAGCGCTTCTAGTAAAGCCCTAAAATAAAAGTGCGGCAGACTGTCACCGTGGAGTTCCAATCGAACTGCCAATCGAGCATAACCATTTTTACCTTTTCAAATTCGTGGGAGGTATTGTAATCTGTGTGACTGTGACTTTCAATTTTTAAATTGAAATTAATCAAGAAAGCAGAGAAAATGCATTGGAGCAAAACGGAAAGCAGCACTTCATTTTTATTTTAACAATTGACACAACGGAGAGCAAATTTAATAATATTCACTGAACGAAAATCAACTTTACAATCTGCAACACAGCTGCACATCATCAAGAAGTCATGCGAATGTTTACGTTACTGGCAGTGTTGAAAGATTATAGAAGCTTTTTTAGTGCTGCTAAATCGGTGAGAAATTTAGTCTGCCGCACTTTTGTTTTAGGGCTTTAGCTCCTAGAGGTTATATCTGAAATGTTTTGACAGAAGTTGGTTTTGGCATGTTTCCTCTATCAGTGCCGAAAATTTCATTACGGTTCGTTTTGTTTCAAAAAAGTTACACGTGATGGAAGCCGCGAAACTAAAATTAATTTTGGACACCCAAGTCAAAAACCCGACGGTCCCACGTTGGGCGCCAGAGTGTAACCAACGGGCTAGCCTGCTGCTCAGTCGAGCAAGAACCCCCCTCTAAGCCTCAGGGACGGCACACTCGTAAATGAAATTTCGCGATACAAGGAAACACTTTAGATTGCTCCCACTTTATTTTACCCTAGCACTTTAGGTCGCGACACTGGGCACTGGACGAATGGGTAGTGTAAAATGGTTCTCAAGAACCGCGCGGTAAGTTCCACCCTTAAATGGTTGTTTGGTCCTACCTTTTAACCGGGCACGGTGAACTAACGCTGGTGGCTCTCGTCTAGGTAACCTTCGGCTACGGTCTGCACAGTCTGACGGTTGTGTGGTGATTCGACTGGGACGTGGTGGGCTGGTCCGGGTGTCGGCTGTTCAGCTCCAACAGCAGACCACAGGTAGACGGGACACGTGGCACTACCGGCACCGTATTGTGGACCAAACTTCGAACTGACCGGAGGGCGGATCTCGGACGGCGTAAAGCACGGCGGCTGAAGCTGGTCGCGATGCCAAACAAGCTCCTGATCGCTGGATTGTCTGACGGACCGGGTCGTCAGCCCAGCTAGGCTTTCAGACAATCGCCAGGTGAAGCTGTCGGTCAATTTCCAGCAGAAAATATCGGGGCCCTAGGATCATGATGGGGAATAGGTTTTAATGTTACATTGCCTGGTACGAGGCTGACGATAGCGTTTACCTGGATCTGTTTTAGTTCCGTTTTCTGAATACTTCCGTTTCACAATTGGTCTGGTGCTCTGTTCGGCAAGGCTCCGTGTAATGTGGATGCCTTGCAGTATGAATTCCAAGTGACGCTATCAGGATCGGAGTACGCTTCTTCAGCTTCACCTGGTGTCGACTAGCGCTGAGTTGACCCAATTGTATCGGCTGGTACGGTGTTCGGGAAATTACGGTGATCATTCTCCCTCACGCACTAAAGCACCTCCTTGCATATGATGAATTCACGCAATTTACACAAAAGATTCTCACTAAACTGAACAGTAAGTTAACGCACTGGTTACAAAGGTCAACGAATAGGGTGTTTAGTTTAGGAACCACTGTAAGAGCATAAGAATGAGCCGGACATGTACAAAATTGCTGAGTGACCATCTACGGAGAATTCGCTCTGCGGATGATGTAACCCTTAACCATTCTCGTTGAGTTTAGGTGAAACTATTTCTACCTAGAACAATAGGTGATTACCCGTGCTGAGATTACTGCTGATCGGAGAGTGGTCCATTGTGTAAAAACATCGCAACATCCGAGACCGATCCGATCCGATCCAGGCACAATTGATCCCGCCAACGACAGACCAGTTGATCTGCCACACTCGAGACCAAAGCACTTCGTGGATTTGCCCTGCCGTCGAAACTTTGCTTGCTATCGATTTTAGTTCTAAGTCCAAAATCTAAGTTTAAGTTAAAAACCAAGTTTAATTATACGTTTAAAGTAGAATTCCGCGTGTTACTTTCTCGTGTGCATGAGATCTCCCCGTGATCGAAGTGGGCTAACGATAGCTAAATAAAAACACTTTGGGACTTACGAACGGTTTGCCCGAGGTCAACGACCTGGTTTCGAAGACGAGGGACGGAACACCAAGAACAAGGTATCGGCCCGATCCGGACCCAAACATAAGGTGTTCAAACCAGGGCCGTAGGAAGAACCGACTCATGGGGGGGGTTTTGGTGACAAATTTTTACCTCTGATTTTTCGTCAAACTTCAAGCGAATAAAAAAAATTAAAGCAAATTATGTTTGTAGCTATGTATATGATCACTCATTTTTAAGTACTCATTAGTAGTTTTCGTATGAAATTGTAACTTAAGAGAAGAGAAAAAAGTAACTTTAGAAAAGTGAACCTTACCCTTAAGGGTGAGCTTAAGTTTTTTTAACGAAACTTCTATAGAAACAAAATATGAAATATGCTTTCATAGATGGTTAAATTTTTTTAATTTGTTCAAAAGTCTGGTAGATCAAAGTTATTTGATTTGAGCATATACTAAAATAAAACAAGCCCAATCTTTTAAACTCTTTTGCAAATTCCAAGATTCTAACCTTTGATGAAAATTAACTCAAATTTTAATTTTTATTTGTGATTTTCAGCTGAATTGTGTACACAAACTTATTCTAATTAAAAACTTTGAAATCTGAAAATTGAATTGATAAACAAATTTTTAAGTTTATGTTTTCTTGAATTGGTCAACAATTTTATGTTGATTGAAAAACTCATTCACAAGCTAAATTTTTTTTCTGAATTTTTTAATCTGAATGCTAAACCTGAGTTTAAAAAATTGAAGTTTGAATCTATTTCCGAATTTCAATACGATTTCCGAAATGTACAAAAAATACGATTTCCGAATCTTAATTCCAGATCAGAGCTTCATGAACCAAATCTAAGAGCCATCATTCATGAATCTATTATTAAAATTCTGTAGTGTTGGTTTAATCTTAATTCATTATTTCAATTATTTATTTTTATTGAATCTGTTTTGTAAATGTGAATTTTGAATGATGAATCAAAATCTGGTTTTCAATTTTTGATCGCAACGTAGATGCTTAAAATGTTTAAATTTTGTGTTACAATAAAATTTAAGAGCTTCGAATTTGAATATAAAACAAATTTCTTCTTTTTCCATATTCGGAAAAATTTTATCAAAATATTGAAAATTCATTTGATTTTCGAAATACATGATTCAAATTTGATATGAAATGCAAAAACGAATTCGAACTAAGATTTCAAATCAGCTTTTCAATCCTAATTTTTTATGATTATTCGAACTGAAAATCAAGCATCTTAGACTTGATACAAAATCAGAAATACGAAAATATGTAGAAATACAATTTTGGTAATAGGAATATGGAACCAAAACCTCCAAAATGGGTTTAATTTAAAATTTAATATTCAGACCGGAAATTCTGTGATAAGGTTGCGAAATTGCCCGGTTTAAACCGGATTGACCCGGATATTGAATATAAAATTTGTGAAAAGTCTGATCCGACCCGGTTGCCAAGATTTCATTGAAAAAGCCCGGATGTTGCCCGGGTTTGTTCTCATTCTCATTCTTAAATCAAACCTAAAAAAACAAATTGTGGTGTAATTTTTTATGCATGGGTCCGAAATTTATGCAGCAAGTTTCAACAAATCATCATGAAAGGTTTTTAAAGTTATTTTTTCTAGATTTTTGATGAGCAATTCCTAGGTTTTAACCAAAATTTCCCGGTTTTGCCTTGATTTGGTCATCAATTTTTTAATCAAATACCCAGATTTTGTCAGGATTTTATATAAAAAGCCCAGATCCGTGCTGAAAAAACTCTGACAACCTTATTCTATGAACAAGTGAGAAAATTTTGAAAAACTGGAGCAGAATTTTGAACTTGAAATGGGTTTTTGAGGTTTTTGTATTAGTTTTTAGTTCAGATAGTTACTCTTGAAAATCTTTGCTCTATTATCATAATTTGATTATGAATTAAAATTTTTGAGTGTAGAGTAGAATACTTCGCTTGTTTTTGGACCCTCATGGGGGGGGTTTAACCCCCAAAACCCCCCCCGTTCCTACGGCCATGGTTCAAACTATGATGAGTGGTATTCGACGAAAAGTTCGAAATTTCAGCAATATTTATCACATCGGAATAAGTTTAATATTATTTTTCCTTTAAAGTGCAATAAAAACCTTCATTTTGAGAACAAAACATTTGTTTTCTTTTGTATAGCTCCGAGATAGACCCATTTTAATGCGTCCAGATTTAAGATGAACTATGCTTTAATCTCACCTCCATCGCAGTTCAGTGATAATCTTTGTTTGAATTGCACTACTTGCATCTGAGTGAGTTAGGAAGAAGAACCGCTCTAAATTTACCGTAACAGCCAGCGATGTTTGATCAAAATAGTAAATTTGGTAACCGATCGATATATGTAGGTTAGACGGGAAAAATAGATCGTAAGAGTTTAATACATTTTTTCACAACAGTTTATTAAGAGCATTAGGAAAAAAGGTCACTGGTTCATATCCGGCTCGAATGACCAAACTGTTCTAAATTTCCCTACCTTCATCTTAGTGAACTGTATACACTGTTCACTTCAAACGAGCAGATTTAAACATAACCCTTTAGAGACACATTGCAGTGCTTATTTATTAAGCTCCACTTCAAATCTCGCAGAAACCTTTAAAAGTCGATTCGATACAACCTCAGTTCACAGTTTACGGCGCAATTGGTTTGTAGTATAAAACAAGACAAACATGAAACAGCCATACTTTCAGCTGTCACGAGTTTATCAAGTTTATTTCATCACCATGTAACTTTTGAGCATCCCCACATTTCCACTCCGAAATATTTAATTCTCTATTTCTGATCGGCTTTTCTACAGCTTTTGGCCTTTAGGCTGAGGATATGAGCTGCTACCTACATATCATAAGTTAGGAGGAGAAAAAAACACACCAAGCCATCTTTATCGTGCAGACATTTGTTGACATACAAATTCCCAGCCTATTTCCATTGATCAACGCCCATAACTTTGTGTTTAGAGACAATCTTTTGTATCTCCGGTTAAGAATGACAGATTGCTGGGCTATAAATTCTCAAATGCGTTAAGGTGTCTACGCGGCATCGATTAAGTCAGCGCGTCTAACAATTGGCGGTTGCAAAAATGCTGGGAATTTAGGTGGATATCGTTATAATTTCAAATACTGATTTCTGATTTTCATCTGCAGCATCTTATGCATCTTATGAAACGTTTGTACTCGCGCCATAAATTCTGGAAAGCATATTGATTAATACCACATCCTCCATTCTCCTTTTAAAAACTGGTTATAATTTCGTGCTACTTGGAAGTTGTTCCCGTTCATTGGTATCAGCTCCAATCCGAAGCCGCCGCATGAAATCCGATACTTTATGTCGTACCTTTTTTTATGGGCTCAAATTCACGAAATATAAAACAAATAGTGAGGAACTGCAACCATACATTGTTGCGAACGTGAAGTTGCATTTCCCAAGCATGGCACTCGTTGGTTTGGAGAGAGCAAAAAAAAAAAAAATGCAGCATAACACCCAACTCAACAAGGCACGAAGGTGTTTTTCTTTTCCTTCACTCAGGGTGCACCATTCTCGTATGACACGATTGATTATGAGTTTGTTTCCAGGTTTCCGAGTTTTTGCATCCCTCGAAACAGTATAGAGAAGACATTGTTTCTACCCATATAGGATTTTCTGCGATCGAAACAAACATTGGACGTTTTTCTTTTATGCATTGTATTATGAACCAGAGTGATGACACAATCCTAGGTTTAGTTTGCTAGAATGGTTCAAAGTCAAGTGGGATTTGGTTTATCCTTCAAGTTCAATTTTAGTCTCGCTTCTATTTAAAGTCATTCATCAGTCCATAAATTGTATTTTCAAGAATTTTATTAAAAGTTCAATTTTGAACCACTCTAGCCTTCTCGCAATATATTCCTTTGCAAATATGGGACACCTCTAAAAATCGTTACTGTAACTAGCCTGATTGTAATCTGATAGCGCACCAATTGTTTGTTTTTCTGCTTTATCCAAACTTGATGCCCTGAAATAAGTGCGTTTTCACCGTCGAATTCGTCGTTCCGGTTTTCCCCCTAACGTGTTCTGCTCGGCGGCTTCTGTGTGTGCAATTGTGAGTTGTGACTGCACTAGTAAAACGTCAAAATCCTAGATCCCGGCCGGAGGAAATCCAGATAACGAGAGAAAACATTCCGAAGAATAACAGACACCTAATCAGCTATTTGAATCAAATTTATATTTATTACCAAAACCGTATACAATTCACTTATTTGCTTTCCTCCATTGGCTGGCTCCTGTTGCAATCGATGAGGGAAAATTTGGAGGGGTTTTCTGATGGGCAAATCCTGCGGGAATTATGTGACAATTTTTGGTTTCTGGTTGCGAACAATGGTCGGTACAAATTGAATCATTCGACTAGAAGTAAATTTGAGCTTGAATGTATAAATTGGAATAAAAAATTGTCCAAAGTTCCCCATCCTTGTGCTTTTCCTTGTCCTTTTTTTTGTCCTTTTTTTGTCCTTGTCCTTGTCCTTGTCCTTGTCCTTGTCCTTGTCCTTGTCCTTGTCCTTGTCCTTGTCCTTGTCCTTGTCCTTGTCCTTGTCCTTGTCCTTGTCCTTGTCCTTGTCCTTGTCCTTGTCCTTGTCCTTGTCCTTGTCCTTGTCCTTGTCCTTGTCCTTGTCCTTGTCCTTGTCCTTGTCCTTGTCCTAGTCCTTGTCCTTGTCCTAGTCCTTGTCCTAGTCCTTGTCCTAGTGCTTGTCCTAGTCCTTGTCCTAGTCCTAGTCCTTGTCCTAGTCCTAGTCCTTGTCCTAGTCCTAGTCCTTGTCCTAGTTCTTGTCCTTGTCCTAGTCCTTGTCCTAATCCTTGTCCTAGTCTTTGTCCTAGTCCTTGTCCTTGTCCTAGTCCTTGTAATAGTCCTTGTCCTAGTCCTTGTCCTAGTCCTAGTCCTTGTCCTAGTCCTGAACTGAAACTGAACTGAAATTGAGCTGAAACTGAACTGAAACTGAACTGAAACTGAACTGAAACTGAACTGAAACTGAACTGAAACTGAACTGAAACTGAACTGAAACTGAACTGAAACTGAACTGAAACTGAACTGAAACTGAACTGAAACTGAACTGAAACTGAACTGAAACTGAACTGAAACTGAACTGAAACTGAACTGAAACTGAACTGAAACTGAACTGAAACTGAACTGAAACTGAACTGAAACTGAACTGAAACTGAACTGAAACTGAACTGAAACTGAACTGAAACTGAACTGAAACTGAACTGAAACTGAACTGAAACTGAACTGAAACTGAACTGAAACTGAACTGAAACTGAACTGAAACTGAACTGAAACTGAACTGAAACTGAACTGAAACTGAACTGAAACTGAACTGAAACTGAACTGAAACTGAACTGAAACTGAACTGAAACTGAACTGAAACTGAACTGAAACTGAACTGAAACTGAACTGAAACTGAACTGAAACTGAACTGAAACTGAACTGAAACTGAACTGAAACTGAACTGAAACTGAACTGAAACTGAACTGAAACTGAACTGAAACTGAACTGAAACTGAACTGAAACTGAACTGAAACTGAACTGAAACTGAACTGAAACTGAACTGAAACTGAACTGAAACTGAACTGAAACTGAACTGAAACTGAACTGAAACTGAACTGAAACTGAACTGAAACTGAACTGAAACTGAACTGAAACTGAACTGAAACTGAACTGAAACTGAACTGAAACTGAACTGAAACTGAACTGAAACTGAACTGAAACTGAACTGAAACTGAACTGAAACTGAACTGAAACTGAACTGAAACTGAACTGAAACTGAACTGAAACTGAACTGAAACTGAACTGAAACTGAACTGAAACTGAACTGAAACTGAACTGAAACTGAACTGAAACTGAACTGAAACTGAACTGAAACTGAACTGAAACTGAACTGAAACTGAACTGAAACTGAACTGAAACTGAACTGAAACTGAACTGAAACTGAACTGAAACTGAACTGAAACTGAACTGAAACTGAACTGAAACTGAACTGAAACTGAACTGAAACTGAACTGAAACTGAACTGAAACTGAACTGAAACTGAACTGAAACTGAACTGAAACTGAACTGAAACTGAACTGAAACTGAACTGAAACTGAACTGAAACTGAACTGAAACTGAACTGAAACTGAACTGAAACTGAACTGAAACTGAACTGAAACTGAACTGAAACTGAACTGAAACTGAACTGAAACTGAACTGAAACTGAACTGAAACTGAACTGAAACTGAACTGAAACTGAACTGAAACTGAACTGAAACTGAACTGAAACTGAACTGAAACTGAACTGAAACTGAACTGAAACTGAACTGAAACTGAACTGAAACTGAACTGAAACTGAACTGAAACTGAACTGAAACTAAACTGAAACTGAACTGAAACTGAACTGAAACTGAACTGAAACTGAACTGAAACTGAACTGAAACTGAACTGAAACTGAACTGAAACTGAACTGAAACTGAACTGAAACTGAACTGAAACTGAACTGAAACTGAACTGAAACTGAACTGAAACTGAACTGAAACTGAACTGAAACTGAACTGAAACTGAACTGAAACTAAACTGAAACTGAACTGAAACTGAACTGAAACTGAACTGAAACTGAACTGAAACTGAACTGAAACTGAACTGAAACTGAACTGAAACTGAACTGAAACTGAACTGAAACTGAACTGAAACTGAACTGAAACTAAACTGAAACTGAACTGAAACTGAACTGAAACTGAACTGAAACTGAACTGAAACTGAACTGAAACTGAACTGAAACTGAACTGAAACTGAACTGAAACTGAACTGAAACTGAACTGAAACTGATCTAACTTAGTAATTTTTTGATAAAGGGCTTCAATAGTCGTCCAGAACAAAAGCCGTCGTCGAAGGTTTTATTAGCCGGATCATGGAAAACAAGGACCCGTCAGATAAAGATCAGTAAGGATTTTATAAACGATTTCAGCATCACAGCAGCGAACCCTGTAAAAGTGTAAAACGATCGCTTCTAGTCGAGGGTAAAAATGTGGGGTGTTTCGCTGAAATCCACGGCGTGGCACAACAGTGCACAAAACAAACACACTCACCAGGACGCCATCATCAACATCATCCGGAAGGATCACCACCGACCGGGAGCGGCTTTTCCTTTCAATGCTGCCGAATGGGAGAGAGACATTGATTGTAATGTAATACTTTTCTTTCCAAACATTGTCATTCCTAGTCGCAGTCCACAACCCAGCATTCATGCTTTTTGGTTGAATGCAATCGTGTCCCTCGGTTTCTCGGCCCTGGTGTCGCGATGTGTTATTATGATTGTGAACAACTTCCTGAATGGCGGGCTAATCCGGGGACCTGGTCAGGGTTTGTAGGCTAGTTGAATAATAGTGGCAAAGGGAACGGAAAAAATACATTGTCATTAATTTGGGCTTGCATCATGTATATTTGATTTTTTTTTCACAATTGTATTGGTAAAAATTTGATAAAACCAGAAGACTGAAACCGCAGTCAAATCGCTGGAAAACGCAGCGTACCAAAATTTTGGTACCAGAATGTCAGTGTGGTTCCCGAAATTTTAATCCTAAGCGGCCCAAAATATGGTAACATAACGATTGCAAAACGCATCTTTGTTGTTGTCATACTGCAGATTCAGGATCAATATTAACATGATTATGACGAAAACTCTGCATTTTATGCAAAATCATAATTCATTAATGTAACCAACGATTTCGCTGTTTGACATTCTCGTAGAAATCATGTTAAGAATTATAAAAAAAATGCCTTTGGCTGAAAATGTTGCATTAAAGACGCCATTTCAGCAAACATGAAATCGTATCCCAAATGATAACTTAAGTCGTTTACAATGGTGTTGAGATTCACAATTCCAAATGCGTATTGGAAAGATCGTATAAAATGTCGTCTGAAGTCAGTTTAAATCGAATATGATAGAAAGTACACCATGTTTGTAAATTTTTAAATGATTTTGCTAACGCGCGGGCTTCAAGTTAGAAAATCATCGACATGTTCTCTCTGCAACTAGCAGTGATCACAACGCTACGAATAACATAGAAATCAATTAAACAATCTGAGAACCCCATACCGCTCTTCTGCTGGTATCCGTTGATTTAGAAAAGGTTTCCGAGGTCTGAACTGAGAAAACATCAGGGCTGAACTTAGATGTTGGGGATTTCCCAAGAACCTAGTGCATTCAATCTGAGAACAGTACGAGGTACTTTTGTGCAAGGTTTTGCACGTTGGTGTCTTGTCCGATCTGGTAACTGCTGTTGTAGCGAGACAAGGATGTATTTTATCACGAATATTTTTCTAATCGTAATGGATTAGATTACCCGACGATTGCCTTGACTTAACTAACTGATTATTGGCAACCCTGCCAACCAGCGACGATGAAAAATTCATTAAACACCTCGGAAATCGGCAACCCTTTCTTTTGTTTGGTTCCGATACTTGAAAGATGTTTGATAGTAAAGTGTCTGGGGCTTCCTGCGATAGGGGAAATAAAACACACGAGTTATAGTTAACTGTTCAGCTCGATAGTCCAGCTTCGACTGACTTGTTTATTCTTCGTATATGACATTCGAAGTCGGGTCACTCGCGAACGATCTTCAATCGACTCTCTCGTAAACGGAAAAGCTCAGACAGGACAATCCTTCATTCTTCAAGTATGTTTAGTAATTATAATTCATGCTAAATCTTGTAATTCGAAAACTATTCATTTAATTCAAATATAATTCATGCAGCTGTAGAACCTAAGGCCTGTTGACGCCTTCGCTTTATTCGGTCGGACCTTCTAACGCCTGTAATTAGAGAATTGAAATGCAGTCCTGAATCAGTAGGGTTTGATGGGCTTTCCGGAAATCCTGCAAAGTCTGGTTCGTAGTCATCTTCTACAAATTTTCGTTTCCGATTAACAATTTTGATCATCGAATTTCCAGGAGGTATTATGTTCAAACACAACCTTAACTGATCGCGATGCGCAGATCTAATGTGACCCTTTATAGAAATTTGAAAAGTATTTAGTGAACATCTTTTCACATACTGGGCTTCTAACCATCGCTCAGCACCTTTTTGGTGATTGCGATACCATATTTTATCACCTGGGACTAAATGATTGAAATGATCAATTCTATCCCTTACATCAGGATGTATTTTCTGTCCAGAACAATCAGCTCGATCGCTGACATCAGGTTTTAATATCCTTTTCGATTTCTGGTAGCTAGTATCCAGATTATTCGAGTAGTGATTCTTAGGGTTCATGAGATCAAGCAGCATTTTAGGCTTGTAATTAAAGACATTTTCAGAAGGGAAAGAACCTGTTCTTGTTAGACAGCCATTTCGATAGTTTATCAGAAAGTAATTTATTTGCTGTTCAATGTCAAATTTGTTAATTTGTGGATCAAGAAGAAATTTCTTTAAAACCTCTTTAATTGTTCTAACGGACCTTTCTGCTTGCCCATTAGATTCAGGGTGATAAGGAGGACTTTTCAATACCAATATTCCTTGATTCTTCATGAAATTAACAAATTCTACTGAATTAAATGGTGGTCCTCCATCGGTGACTAGTACGTCAGGTAATCCGAAACGAGCAAAAATATTCATGAATTTCCTTATAACTTTCTTAGCATCTGTTCCAAATCGCATATAATCAATTTCCACCCACTTAGAGAAGCTATCAACGAATAAAAGGAATACTTTCTCACCGAAATAAAAAAAATCAGCGTGTACACGACTGAATGGACGAGTCGTAGGTATCCATGAGGTTTCGAGTTTTTTCTTGGGAGTTATTAAAGTTCGATTACATATTGTACAATTTTTTACAAATTTCTCTATATCCTCATTTATACCAAACCAAAATACGGTTTTACGCGCTAATTGTTTAATCTTAACAATTCCGGCATGATTTGCATGAAGTAGTTTTAAAGTATTTTCCTGTAAAGTTTTTGGCACAACTACTCTGTTTCTGTACAAAAGGCAATCAGAATGCAGTTCAAAGTCATGCGCTTGAGATTTCGCATCTTTAAACTCTTTCTCTACTTTCTCTGGCCAACCTTGTCTAAGATATTTCATAATTTTTGTCAAGATATGATCTTTTTTTGTCTCGTCAGCAATATTTAAAAAAATTATTGGTAGTTCATTGGTGAAGTTCAGACTATTTACATAGTCCTTGTCAATACTTCTTGGAACAGCAGAGGGAAGTGGAAACCGGGAGCAGAAGTCTGCATTACCCATTCTGCTGGATGGCCTATAACGAATTTCAAAATCGTAGATGGAGAGTTCCATAACACACTATCGCAAGAGCTTCTAGGTGTAGTATAGGGTATTTCTTTTGTGCTTCATTGAGACTAAATGACGTGAAGCAAATAGGTTTTTCTTGATCATTCACCACATGTGCTAGTACTCCTCCTAGGCCGTAATTACACGCATCTGTAACAACTATCAGTGGCTTCTTAGGATCAAAATATTCTAAGACATTAGATGCAACCACATAATGTTTGCATTTTTCAAAAGCTTCACTACAATGCTGATCCCAAACATATTTTGAGTCCTTTTTCAACAGATTATAAAAACAGTTTAATTTAACAGAAAGGTTTGGAATGAACTTCCCATAAAAATTTATTAGACCTAGAAATGCTTTTAGTTCAGTAGTGTTTTTAGGTGCAGTTGCTTTCACAATTGTCTCAATTTTGTCTGGACATGGTTTCAGTCCATCAGCACTAATAATGTGTCCAAGAAATGTGAGCTCTTTTACGAAAAATTGGCATTTATTAAGTTTAACTTTAATGTTTGCTGTCTGTAAACGCTTCATAACCATAAATAATCGTACTTTACATTCTTCCTTGTTTTTTCCAGAAATAAGAACGTCATCCAGGTAACATGAAACGCCTTGAATACCGTGTAGCACCTGTTCAATGATTTGTTGGAAAATTGCAGTACTAGATGCTACACCTTGGGGCAGACGATTGTAGGTGTAAAGCCCTTTAATTGTGTTTATCGTCATAATTTCTTTAGACTGTTCAGACAGCTCGAGCTGGGTATATGCACCTGCAAGGTCGAGCGAGCAAAATATTTTTGACCCTGACAAGGTGGAAAAAATGTCTTGAGCTAAGGGTAGAGGATATGTATTAGGTACAATTACTTTATTGATTGAGACTTTGCAGTCGATAACGAGCCTAATATCGTTATCTTTTTTTACAATTGCGACTACGGGCGAAGCCCATTCGCTTGCTTTTATAGGTGTAATTATTCCATTTTTTTCTAAATAATCCAGATGCTCGACCACCTTGTCTTTAAGCCTTAGAGGAACTGAATAAGCCTTTTTGAAAATGGGTCTTTGATCTTTAATGACTAGATCACCTTTGAAACCCTGAATCGGAACCGTGAAATCTTTATCAAAAACAGACTTGAATTTATTTTTCAAATCATCAATTAACTGTTGGTTGATATCTACAGTTTTAACATTTCTTACCGCCACAGTCTCAACAAAACTAGATCTCCAACCATTGAAAAATAAATCCAGCCAGTCACGGCCAATTAACGGTACGAAATTACCTGCAACTTCGATCACTATAAGCATGACTGTTTTACAAAAACCATTCAATGATACGTCAATGTCAAAAAACCCAAGTATCGTAAGTTTGTTACCATCCACAACGGATAAATTTCTTTTGCATGGTTTCAATTTATAATGTTTAAAATTTTCTCTATAAATTTGTTCGCTAACAACCGAAACAGCAGATCCGCTGGCTACTTCCATTCTAAAAACTTTCCCAGCCATTTTCACAAAAAGAAAAACGGGTTTATTTACCTGTATTCCAGCAGTTATCGTCATACACTCCAGATCCTCATCTGAGTCGCTATCCTGCAGTCTCTCGGTACGCTTGAAGTTTGAATTTTCTGAAGTTATTTCCGTGGACTCGTTGACAAATCTAATGGATTGATGTTGTCTTTGCCTTTCAAAACAGTTCCGACGAACATGTCCTCTTTGACGACAAAAGCTACAGACAGGAACGCCTTCGTTCCTTCTATCCTGACGGCTATACGAACGGCTCCTGCTTCTGTATTGGTACCTGTCCGAACTTTGTCTCATTCGGTTTGGGTACATTTCTCTTCGACCGTTTCGATTTCCAGAAGGCCTACCAGAATCATACTTTGGACCCAAACGATCTATAGCACTCACTCTGTTGTCGTAGCTGCCCAAAAGTTCCGAATTCTTCATCATTTGTTCTCTAGCTATCAACACCTTTTCAGTCTCATCAAGACTTGGATCTTCTAATTCATATAAACGCTCTTGGGCCTTGCTGTCATGTGCCCCTAAAACAAGCCTATCTCTTATCAAGGTGTTTTTTTCTTGTTCAGCAAAATTACAATTTTCCGCGAGCAGTTTTACATCCAAGATAAAATCTTCAGCAGACTCTTGCGCTCCCTGCTGACGTTCATAAAACTTCTTTCTTTGATCCATTTTTCCGCTTGTTTTATCAAACCGCGTTTTTAGCTTCATTATTATGTCTTCATAATTAAGGGTATTTAATTCAACGCCGGGATAAAGTTTTTTAATTTCTGCAAAAACTACAGCTCCCCCAACCGTAATGAATAACGATTTTCGGTTTGCTTCGGGAACATTATTGTAATCAAATACATATTGTAGGCGTTCTGCGTAATTTGAAAACGATGTACCAGGTACAAACGGCTCAACCGAACCGATGAACGTAGACATCTCGCTTCAAAACTTGTCGTAAACAGATGCTGAACAGCAATCTTCACTTCACACTACCTGCGTAGAAAAACAAGCAATGATTGCTTTAGTAAACAATGAGTGAATCTCTCATTAACAGTGTTGCGTGGCACTCAATAAATTTGTCACACCCTTTTGTTGCACACGACAGCACACAATTTATAGCAACGATATCACAAGAGGGAATAATATTAAACAACTTGCTAAGTCTAGTAACTCACCTCTCACTATATACTCTCCCAACTCCGAGGAACCCAACACCAGTTAAACAACTGTTGATTTGGTGCTTGACGACCGGTGATGATGGCGATGGATGACGATGACGATGACTGATTCTGACGGTGGCGAGTGACGATTACGATGACGATGACGGACGGCGATAAATAGCGATGGCGGATGCTGATGGCAAATGACGCTGATGATGTTTCAACAATGCCACAGTGAATAATAGCACTGAAACAATGCTTAGCGAAACCCAAGCGTTTCTTACTGTTTAATACACACTGCACACCGCTGGTAGCTACTTTTGATTGTTCACAAATCCAAAATGCAACGCTAAATCCCGCGTCCGAAACGGTAGCCGATCAGAAACCCACGTTATAAAACAACGTTTTATGGCCTCAAACTTTCTGACGCACTTTACATCAGCTTACCAAATCAGCTCAAACTTCCTGACGCACTTCAAATCAGCTTGCCAATTACACGAACGAATAAATAAGATTTTTAGTTTTTTTCCACTCGTCGCCACTAAAGTGTCTGGGGCTTCCTGCGATAGGGGAAATAAAACACACGAGTTATAGTTAACTGTTCAGCTCGATAGTCCAGCTTCGACTGACTTGTTTATTCTTCGTATATGACATTCGAAGTCGGGTCACTCGCGAACGATCTTCAATCGACTCTCTCGTAAACGGAAAAGCTCAGACACGACAGATAGATGTCTGGTCAATATGAAATGCCGTCAGTTATGTCGCCGTCGCTGATGATGACGATAACTCCGGTTTGGGGATTTAACGACAATATTGCAGAGCGAACTCCACGACCTCACCAGAAGCTCTGAGGCAGCAAATCTCAAAATCAACGTTGGAAAGACCAAGTCAATGGAAGTCGATACGGGAAATCCTTTCAGCTTGACGCTAGCAAGGCAGCAAGTTTAGAAAGTGAAGTGTTTCCAGTATCTCCAAAAAACTCCTGACTCCACCCGGGATACTCAAATGTCAAATTGTCGAAATTGGAAACTAAGTGTACACCCATAGAAGAGGTTGCAAAAATTCATTGCCAGTGCTGAAAATGCGCTGAAAAGTGTACTCACGGAGACGACTGTTGTTCCAATTATTTCAGATAGTAATACCAATCATCGAAGTGTAGTTAATATTTTCGCAGTCAACTATAAATATAATAGATTCAGCTACAAACTGCTGTTTGACATAAATATAAAATAGACTCAACTATATTGGTATAACGGATTCAACTGTAAATATGATCGATTTAACTACTGTTGTATGATTGATTTTAGGCATTCAACTATAAATATAATAGATTCAACTACAAACTGCTGTTTTACCTCACGCAATTAAATACGACTTTAATAGATTCAACTGTGATGGTAAATTGATTTAACTATAAAAATGATGGATTCAATTACAATTGTATGATTGATATCAGGCACTCAAAATATCTCCGCCTGCCTGGACTGGTAAAAAATTAGTTAGTAAGTTTCGCTCTGGTTTTGTTCCTTAATCTATGTATTTGATAATATAGTCCTCCATGTACAGAAAACTTTGGCTAGTTCAAAGCGACTGTTCCGTTCCACGCTTTGAAGGACACCTTCATCAAACTCCCAAGGCATCATCATCATCGTCAAAGCGAAGCACTCAATGCCGACGGCGGTCTCCACTTGAGAGTCGCCGATGAAAGAGTAGACAAAAACGGGAAAATTAGTTAGTGAAAAGTGAAAACTTATTCTGAATAAATGCAATGTTAATGCAATTAAGTAAAATAATCGAAGAACCAATAAAAGAATGACTCAAAACCAACTTTTGAAAAACGATAACTTCTAAAGTACAATTAAGTAGAATCTACTATATGTAGGAGAGAATGAGGATACTTGATCCGTAAGGATAAATACTTGATTCCTTAGCTATATCTCGAAACTGGAATGTCTTACATAGATCAAATTTTCTCGAAAAAATCGAAAAAAAGAACGAAACAACAAACCTGTTCTCACAGAAAATTAAAAAAAAAAATTTTTTTTGGGTTATTGCACTTTGTTTGAAAAATCTAACTAAATATGATTTGATAATCTTTTTTTTTATCACATTAATGTTTCACACACGAAAATATATCATTAAATTATTTATTCCAATATATCAATCGTTAAAGTTTAATATGAACTTTTTAATGCCATATTTTCAAAGCAATAGTTAACTCTTTATTTTTTTAAGAAAAAGTTTTCCAAAATGTATGTTATGGGGTCACGTGATCCCTCGAGTCCAAAAATATAGATTTTTCTTCTGAATGGATGTTGATCATGCTAAGCTCGAAATGATTAATATTTATCCGAATTATCCTATAATTTCCTGATAAGAAGGATGTAAGATGTAGGATAGTAATCAAACTTTTTAAATTCTTTTTCTCTGACACTTATGAACTGTGAAATGAAAACTAATATGAAAAAAAAACGTCAATGGAACTTTTAAATTTAGATTTTGCATGATTTTTGCCAAAGTTGAGGGCATCCTGATTCAAGAATAGAGTGTCCTTTAACTTTCAAAATATCACAATTCATCACAGTCCTACGAAAACGCTTCTAGTTCATCTACGGGTTCATGTAGCGATCTTACTTTTGCAGCATATAAACTTGAAATACACGCTACCAGAAAAGGCAAAATACGACGATCTGCATTAAAAAAGATATAAGGACAACAAGAAAAAGGGATCAAGTATCCCCATTCTCCCGTATAGTTGAACGACCAAGATCAATCATAGAATTATAATTGAATCTATTATATAAACAATTAAATCAACTATACCAGTAAACTTCAATTTACTGTATTTATTGTTGAAAGCACAACATCAAGCATACGCTTCAACTTAGGCACGCTTTCATGTTGGGAAAGTTTGAAAATCAATTACAGCAGTCAGCAGTGGTAGTTTCGAACTTTTATTTCTGTTTCGGTTGTATTAGTGAACGTAAAATAACTATCAGATAATCTATAATATATAAAGTAAAAATTTCAGATTTATAGTTGGTTGAAAATCAATCAGAAATATAGTTGAATATAAGCGGAAGATTGTGGTGGAAATTGTGTGGCTGTACCAAATATGGTTGGAAAAGCACTACTGGCATAAAGACTTCCAAGCAAAATGATGCATTACTATAACATTCAAGCGAAACAAGAAAAACATGTCATGGGATTTTCATCGTATTGAATAATTCATCCAAGAAAAAAAATCCAGTGAGAATCAAACTCACTGTACTATTCTCATATCGACTTGCCAGTCCGATATCTTACCCAGTTCACCATCTGCGTTGGTTAGCAAATGACTTGTCATAGTCTGTCGGTTACCACAAAAACGCACTGCATGGTTCGTCTGCCGTTTGTTCGGTGTTTTTTTTTTATCTTCCTTTGACTTTGATGAGAAAGGGGCGAGAATGGGATGGGGATGGGCTGGGAATGGGAAACAAGAAACTGTTTTCTGTTGCCGGCCGGTTTACATACACACGTACATTTCATTATGGCTGTTTTTTTTTAACTTGGTCTTGCCTTGAATTTTTTTTCCGAATGCTGGTTAACATACTCACACAGCGCCCGGTACATCATTCGACAATATCCTTGCTGGCTGATTATTTTCATCCTGCTTTGTCTTGTGATTGGATATGGTACACACTACCAAAAAAATCTGTAAAATTACATCATATATGATGTAAATAAAAAGAAACATCACATATGACGGAATTTTCAGTGCGAGTAAAAAATTACACGTCTGTAAATTTCAACAAACGTGTAAAATTTGAAAGACGTGTAAAATTTGAAAGACATGTAAAATTAAATTCGCTTTGAAAATCCGTCATGTGTGTCATGCTTCTTTTTCTTTACATCACAAGTGATGTAATTTTACAGCTTTCTTTCATTTTGTACGTGATTTAAAAAACTTATCAATTGAAATTCATCGTATTATTTATTCTATTTTGTTTACTATAATTTGATTACGAAAATCCATCCACAAACTTGTACACCCGACACAAAATAACAACATATAAAAGAATCACTTAAAAACTACGAAAAAACCCCAACTTTTATTCGCATCCTTGCTGTTCCGAGTACCTCTTTGGTCGTAATCTCTCACGTGTAGCAAAACCTCAAAACTGATCACTCATCATTTTGGAAGCATTTCAACAAGAAGAAGCGTAACGCCACCATCCCTGCCGATGTGAACTTTAATGGTGTCACTGCTAATAGTCCAACCGAGTCGGCTAATATGTTTGCAGACTTTTCCCGAAGTGTGTATTGCTCTGCTGATGTATGCCAAGACAACAGCTACCTAGACTCTTTGCCTTTCTATGACATTAATTTGCCCTTACCGTGCTTCTCTGAACAAGATGTTTACGAAAAGTTGTCCGCTGTTGATCCAACTAAAGGTTCAGGTCCTGACTGCATACCGCCATTGATTTTAAAATATTGTGCTGCATTCCTAGCTGGTCCGATTTGCAGTGTTCTAAATCGGTCACTTAATGAACGATCGTTCCCTAGCGCGTGGAAAATCGCTGCTATTTCTCCAATATACAAAACGGGAAATGCGCACAAAGTCGAAAACTACCGTCCCATCTCAATTCTGAATTCTATTTCCAAAGTATACGAAGCTTTGATGCAAGAAAGAATGTACGCCGCCGTTAAACCTTTCATATCCGAATCACAGCATGGCAAGAAGAGGTCGACTGTTAGCAACTTAATGTGCTACGTAAGCTCAATCAGCAATAGCCTGGAAAAAGGTTGTCAAGTGGAATCGATTTATATCGATTTTTCAAAAGCTTTCGATCGAGTCCCGCACGATTTACTTATCAGAAAGTTGTACCGACTTGGTTTTCCAACTTGGTCACTCGAGTGGATCAAATCGTATCTCACAAATCGCTGCGCTTTCACGAAAATAAATGGATCACGATCTTGTATATTCGAAACCCCGTCAGAAGTACTTTTCATTACATTTGTAAATGATCTATGTGAAAAACTCCACTCCGACAAGCTCCTGTATGCTGACGATCTGAAGCTTTTTAGGAGGAGTCATAGTAGTATAGATTGTATGGCACTGCAAGCTGATATCGCTAGGCTTGAAAGCTGGTGCCGCTTGAACGGGATGTAGGTTAATGCAAAAAAATGCAAGGTAGTAAATTTTACTCGCTCACGAAACATCGTCAATTTTGACTACCGCCTATCTGAAAGTTATCTGGAAAACGTGAAGTCCATTTTAGATCTCGGAGTGAAGATTGATAACAGGCTCACATATTGCAATTACTTCCGCAAAAGGTTTTTCCGCATTAGGATTTCTGCGTCGAAATACCGAGGATTTCGACGACATCTATACGTTGAAAGCTGTTTACTGCGCATCAGTACGAAGCATTATGGAATACGCTGCACAGATATGGGCTCCTTTTCAGAGCACACAGAGTTACCGCCTTGAACGAGTTCAACGCAGTTTTATAAGGTATGCTTTATGGCTAAGGTTGCCAGAATTTTTTTCACTACCATCCGGGCCTAGCAATTCCGGGCATTTTTTCAAAAAAACCTGGCAAAATCCGGGCATGGATTTCAATTTTTCAAATCCAAAAACAGAGCAAAAACCGGGCAAAATTTAGTTGTTTTTATATATAAAAGCAAAGAAAAAATGCAAAAAAATCGAAATTAATATTTTATTAATGTAATTGCAGACTTCCAACAACTTTTTGGAACACTTAAATATTTAAAGGTTTATAAAAGTGAATCAGCGAAATTATTTGAAACAACCGTTGAAAATTTCCATACCGATAATGGATTTTGCTGAAACGTACTCAAAAACTTTGATTTTTTTTTTGTTTCTTTGTGAAAACTGTTAAAAAATCCGGGCAATATTCGGACTTTTTTCACGATATCCAGGCAACCGGGCCGGACCGGACTTTCTCGAAATTTTGCATCAAATATCCAGGCAAACCCGGATAAAACCGGGCAATCTGGCAAGCTTATTTATGGCGCCTTCCCTGGACTGAACCGCTTCGTCTTCCGTCTTACGAACAAAGATGCGCCCTTGTAAATCTGGCCACGCTTGAAAAACGTCGTACCGAACTTCAGCAAACGTTTATTTCTGACACCCTGACTCATCGTGTGGACTGCTCTTACATACTCCAGCGTGTCAATTTATACGTATCCACGAGGACGCTCCGACAACGCCAGTTTCTCTGGATACCTTACCACCGTACTGCGTATGGTCGAAACCACCCAATCGACAAATGCTGTGAACGTTTCAATGTAGTGTACCATCTGTTTGATTTCAATGTGTGTAAACGTAAATTTAAACTAGACATAAGTAGAATAACCTAGTTTTTAAGAAATTTGTCTGTATGGTAATTCCTCATCCAAAGACCAAGTAATAAACAAATTAACTCTCACGTGTATCTGCTAGTGATACGAGTTTTTGTTTATACGAAGTTACGAATTTCAACCTGTCATCTGTTCCTGTTTCTGCTGCTAATTTTCGTGTTGTTTCTGTAAAGACGAAAAAATAAACTCATATAGTTGCATTTTTATCCAGTATTTTATAACTTACCGATCGTTGAATTTGAGACCAATTTGTTCCGTTGAATTTCCTCCGCCTGCATGACTGCGAGCTTGTTGCAGCAGAACGCAAAGCATCCGACAATTCGTACTATAACACTTTACCAATACTTCGTGTGAAGCACCTGCTGCATCATTTATTTCACCTTAGGATTGAAGAACCGAATCCAGACAAAGAATAAATAGTCGCGCTCTTTTTTACGTTTCTTTGTGAACATTACGTGTTTTCTAAATTACAGGTTGTTTTATTTTCCATTTTCAGTTACATTACCAAAAATCTTTGTACAATTACATCGCATATGATGTAATGAAAAAAAAAAACATCACATATGACAGAATTTTCAGTGCGAGTTAAATATTCTCGTCTGTAAACTTCAAAAGACGTGTAAAATTTAAAGACATATATATATATATAATATTAAAGACGTGGAATATTTAATTCGCACGGAAAATTCCGTCGTATGTGATGCTTCTTTTTATTTACATCATATGTGATTTAAACTTAAATCAAATAATCGCGTTCCGTGTCAAGTAATATTTGTGTCATACGGATTCAGTGCTGTTGAGGATTCAACTTTTTTGAATTTGTAAATTAACATTAATAAATCGCGTTCCACGTCATGTAATGATAAAGGTTTTCAATTTCAGTGTTGTTAAGGATTCAGATTTTTTTTTCTGTGTAGATATATGTTTTATTTGGTTTCATTCAGACATATGCAATGCGGTTGCGCTGGGAGGCCAATGCCAGTTATTAAAAGGTTTGTTAATGCCGGTATGACATAGAATCTTATACCAATAATTCCACCTCCAAGGAAGTTCATTATTGGAGTATTTAGAGAGTCTGATTTGTGGGTGTACGTACATACGCTGCTAAGGGATGCTAAGAGACACTTGAGAGACAATGCAGGCGGACATCGAAGAAGAGGATGGAAATCTGGACTTTTAACATGTGAAGACGTCGGCTTTGGATCGACAGCATTGAAGACCTCTTTTTAGTCATATTCGTCGGAAAATCGATGTTCAAACCTTGAGTAAGTAAGCAAGTATCCTACTATGACAATCAGCAAATTGCCTTTCCTAGCAAAGTTATTTTTTTCAGTTTGCAGGGCTTTGAGATCCAAAGTCCAAATAGGGATTCTTGAAAAACAAATTAAGGATCTAAGAAGCAAATTATTAGAGGAACTACAAATTGGAATGTGCGGCCTCCACTTTTTTTTAAAGAACATCTCATTGACCTGAACAAAAATGCCAACAACTGTGTGTCTTTTGCACTTGAACGGAATTTCAAAAACCGGAAAAGTATCCTTTTTCACTGACCATTTTTCAGTTGTTGCAACTTATGAGGTAAAACTGCCCTTTTTCCCAACAAACCTATCAATTATCAGATTAGGACAATCAGATCAGCAGGACGAAACAGAAAAAAATGGCTTAAGCCGCGCACTTTATCTGCTTCTTTAGTTATTTTAGCAAACTCATCGTTAGGTACGGCTCATTTCTCATGCGGCTTGTTTGAATGAATGCAGACTGATGAGTTTTGGGTTCGGTTGCATCCAACCGTTGAGCAATTGCTATAGATTTGCTGCAACTTTAACGAGAAAGTATCATGTTTGGCTAGGCTCCCGCTTATCTTTTCGGCCGGATCTTAATCTGCTTAGTTTATAGTGTGGTTTTCCGGCTGCTATTTTCGATGTAATTGCCGCCCTCGAACGGAGGCAAAAGTTGAAGCTTCTGTATGCAATTGTGCTCTTTTCAAGAATGGTTCAAGATGTTTAGACAAAATCTTGACGGACAGGAAATAATGCAATGGATGAGCGCTAATTGGGATCAGCATAGCATAGCATAGCAAGCAATCTATAGCAATAAGAAATGTTAGTATTCAAGGAAGCGAAATATAATTAAATTTATTTCATTTTGTTCAGACTATTTTTTGAGTAAATTTATAATCGATTTATAAATAGAATACCTGATTTGAGTGGATTCGTGCGAGAAGATAACGTAAGTCGTCTACAGTGAATCCCGGATCTGTGCTCGCTATAGCTCATTCAGCGTCATCTCTAAAGACGATTTTCGTTAGAAATTTTGAAAAATTTGGTCAGGAACAGTTGAACGTCTTCTCGATCGCGATCGTAAGTTTGAATATTTTTAAATAACTTCATGGATTTTATTCCAATTAACTTTGATAAGAGTTTCATAAGATTCTACAACTTATTACAAACCATTTAAAATTCATGTTGAGATTTTTCGTAGTTTATCAAAACTAAGAAATGCGAATCTTTATTTTAAATCACTTTGAGTGATTAAAAGCTTTCATGGATCATACTCACTTCTTTAAAATTTATTGACTTTAACGCTCACTAAAACCAGATTCTCACGCGAGTTTTTTTTCGGAGAAAATCCCACAAATCCCGAAAAACCATTTTCCTCACCACGTTTTGGCAACCGACAACAACGTGTCGCCGTTTTGGTACGCGCAGCTGAACATAAATCAAGTGCCATAATTTGATTAAGCTGAACCCTAGGACAACTCAATCTGTTCGGAAAAGGCCGAGCCAACCCCAACATAAGTTTCAGGAATAAAGAGAGTCCTTTTTGCAAACAGGAGAACCGAAATTGTCAACATCATCATCATCATCGTCGTCGTTCTCGTCCTCATCATCTGTCCCGGCTGTCTGACACTTTGGAGGGAACAAGGTCGTTTGCGGGACATCCTGGTCTCGGATTTTTTCCCCCTTTTTGCGTGTAAAGTAGCCTACCCCAGATGCGAAACGAATTCGTTCGGCAAATATAAGTAGAACGTCCCGAAAATTGACGGCAAACTTGAAGCAAACAGAAAATTAGGTAAACTATCAATGTTTCGCACCCCTCGCACTACCTCGTCGAACGGAGTCAAGCGTTTTCCGATGAGTCGTCCGATGGGCCTTAAATTTCCGGGCGACACTCCTCTATTTTGTTCCGTTTAGGAAGAGGTTTTTGGGTGTAATTCTTCCAATGGTTTTGGGTAACCGAATCTCTGGGAAAGGGTGCCTCGAAAGAAGGTTCCAACATTTTTCCATGTTTGTTTCGATTACAAGCTGCTCGCCTGACGATGACGACAACTTGACGTAAAAGTAATGATCGTTTTGTTGTACGAACAAAGTCTGAGATTTGATAAAATA